>NW_027362765.1:67116155-67331095 GCF_046119375.1 Phyllobates terribilis
TCTTGGAGGCAGCAGAATGTATGGGCTCCTGTCAGGTATATATTATTGGAGGCAGCAGAATGTATGGGCTCCTGTCAGGTATATATTATTGGAGGCAGTAGAATCTATGGGCTCCTGTCAGGTATATATTATTGGAGGCAGCAGAATGTATGGGCTCCTGTCAGGTATATATTATTGGAGGCAGCAGAATGTATGGGATCCTGTCAGGTATATATTATTGGAGGCCGGAGAATGTATGGGCTCCTGTCAGGTATATATTATTGGAGGCCGGAGAATGTATGGGCTCCTGTCAGGTATATATTATTGGAGGCAGGAGAATGTATGGGCTACTGTCAGGTATATATTATTGGAGACCGGAGAATGTATGGGCTCTTGTCAGGTATATATTATTGGAGACAGGAGAATGTATGGGCTCCTGTCAGGTATAGATTATTGGAGGCAGCAGAATCTATGGGCTCCTGTCAGGTATATATTATTGGAGCCAGCAGAATCTATGGGCTCCTGTCAGGTATATATTATTGGAGGCAGCAGAATCTATGGGCTCCTGTCAGGTATATATTATTGGAGCCAGCAGAATCTATGGGCTCCTGTCAGGTCTATATTATTGGAGGCAGCAGAATCTATGGGCTCCTGTCAGGTCTATATTATTGGAGGCAGGAGAATGTATGGGCTCCTGTCTGGTATATATTATTGGAGGCAGGAGAATGTATGGGCTCCTGTCAGGTATATATTATTGGAGGCAGCAGAATGTATGGACTCCTGTCAGGTATATATTATTGGAGGTAGCAGAATGTATGGGCTCCTATCAGGTATATATTATTGGAGGCAGCAGAATGATTAGACTCCTGTCAGGTATATATTATTGGAGGCAGCAGAATGTATGGGCTCCTGTCAGGTATATATTATTGGAGGCAGGATAATGTATGGGCTCCTGTCAGGTATATATTATTGGAGGCAGCAGAATGTATGGGCTCCTGTCAGGTATATATTATTGGAGGCAGGAGAATGTATGGGCTCCTGTCAGGTATATATTATTGGAGGCAGCAGAATGTATGGGCTCCTGTCAGGTATATATTATTGGAGGCAGCAGAATGTATGGGCTCCTGTCAGGTATATATTATTGGAGGCAGGAAAATCTATGGGCTCCTGTCCGGTATATATTATTGGAGGTAGGAGAATCTATGGGCTCCTGTCAGGTATATATTATTGGAGGCAGCAGAATGTATGGGCTCCTGTCAGGTATATATTATTCAAGGCAGGAGAATGTATGGGCTCCTGTCAGGTATATATTATTGGAGGCAGGAGAATGTATGGGCTCCTGCCAGGTATATATTATTCAAGGCAGTAGAATCTATGGGCTCCTGTCAGGTATATATTATTGGAGGCAGCAGAATGTATGGGCTCCTGTCAGGTATATATTATTGGAGGCAGCAGAATGTATGGGATCCTGTCAGGTATATATTATTGGAGGCCGGAGAATGTATGGGCTCCTGTCAGGTATATATTATTGGAGGCCGGAGAATGTATGGGCTCCTGTCAGGTATATATTATTGGAGGCAGGAGAATGTATGGGCTCCTGTCAGGTATATATTATTGGAGACAGGAGAATGTATGGGCTCCTGTCAGGTATATATTATTGGAGACAGGAGAATGTATGGGCTCCTGTCAGGTATAGATTATTGGAGGCAGCAGAATCTATGTTCTCCTGTCAGGTATATATTATTGGAGCCAGCAGAATCTATGGGCTCCTGTCAGGTATATATTATTGGAGCCAGCAGAATCTTTGGGCTCCTGTCAGGTCTATATTATTGGAGGCAGCAGAATCTATGGGCTTCTGTCAGGTATATATTATTGGAGGCAGGAGAATCTATAGGCTCCTGCCAGGTATGTATTATTGGAGGTAGGAGAATGTATGGGCTTCTGTCAGGTATATATTATTGGAGGTAGGAGAATGTATGGGCTCCTGTCAGGTATATATTATTGGAGGTAGGAGAATGTATGGGCTCCTGTCAGGTATATATTGTTGGAGGCAGGAGTATCTATGGGCTCCTGTCAGGTATATATTATTGGAGGCAGGAGAATGTATGGGCTCCTGTCAGGTATATATTATTGGAGGCAGCAGAATCTATGGGCTCCTGTCAGGTATATATTATTGGAGGCAGCAGAATGTATGGGCTTCTGTCAGGCATATATTATTGGAGGCAGGAGAATGTATGGGCTCCTGTCAGGTATATATTATTGGAGGCAGGAGAATGTATGGGCTGCTGTCAGGTATATATTATTGGAGGCGGCAGAATCTATGGGCTCCTATCAGGTATATATTATTGGAGGTAGGAGAATGTATGGGCTCCTGTCAGGTATGTATTATTGGAGGTAGGAGAATGTATGGGCTTCTGTCAGGTATATATTATTGGAGGCAGCAGACTGTATGGGCTCCTGTCAGGTATATATTATTGGAGGCAGGAGAATGTATGGGCTCCTGTCAGGTATATATTATTGGAGCCAGGAAAATGTATGGGCTCCTGTCAGGTATATATTATTGGAGGCAGCAGAATGT
This sequence comes from Phyllobates terribilis, assembly GCF_046119375.1. NCBI lineage: Eukaryota > Metazoa > Chordata > Amphibia > Anura > Dendrobatidae > Phyllobates > Phyllobates terribilis. Next base: position 67,118,713 of record NW_027362765.1, read on the forward strand.
GTGGGCTCCTGTCAGGTATATATTATTGGAGGCAGGAGAATGTATGAGCTCCTGTCAGGTATATATTATTGGAGGCGGCAGAATCTATGGGCTCCTGCCAGGTATATATTATTGGAGGCATCAGAATGTATGGGCTCCTGTCAGGTATATATTATTGGAGGCATCAGAATGTATGGGCTCCTGTCAGGTATATATTATTGTAGGCAGCAGAATCTATGGGCTCCTGTCAGGTATATATTATTGGAGGCAGCAGAATGTATGGGCTCCTGTCAGGTATATATTATTGGAGGTAGGAGAATGTATGGGCTCCTGTCAGGTATATATTATTGGAGGTAGGAGAATGTATGGGCTCCTGTCAGGTATATATTATTGGAGGTAGGAGAATGTATGGGCTCCTGTCAGGTATATATTATTGGAGGCAGGAGAATGTATGGGCTCCTGCCAGGTATATATTATTGGAGGTAGCAGAATCTATGGGCTCCTGTCAGGTATATATTATTGGAGGTAGGAGAATGTATGGGCTCCTGTCAGGTATATATTATTGGAGGTAGGAGAATGTATGGGCTTCTGTCAGGTATATATTATTGGAGGCAGCAGACTGTATGGGCTCCTGTCAGGTATATATTATTGGAGGCAGGAGAATGTATGGGCTCCTGTCAGGTATATATTATTGGAGCCAGGAGAACGTATGGGCTCCTGTCAGGTATATATTATAGGAGGCAGCAGAATGTGTGGGCTCCTGTCAGGTATATATTATTGGAGGCAGGAGAATGCATGGGCTCCTGTCAGGTATATATTATTGGAGGCGGCAGAATCTATGGGCTCCTGACAGGTATATATTATTGGAGGCATCAGAATGTATGGGCTCCTGACAGGTATATATTATTGGAGGCAGCAGAATCTGTGGGCTCCTGTCAGGTATATATTATTGGAGGCAGCAGAATCTGTGGGCTCCTGTCAGGTATATATTATTGGAGGCAGCAGAATGTATGGGCTTCTGTCAGGCATATATTATTGGAGGCAGGAGAATGTATGGGCTCCTGTCAGGTATATATTATTGGAGGCAGGAGAATGTATGGGCTGCTCTCAGGTATATATTATTGGAGGCGGCAGAATCTATGGGCTCCTGTCAGGTATATATTATTGGAGGTAGGAGAATGTATGGGCTCCTGTCAGGTATATATTATTGGAGGTAGGAGAATGTATGGGCTTCTGTCAGGTATATATTATTGGAGGCAGCAGACTGTATGGGCTCCTGTCAGGTATATATTATTGGAGGCAGGAGAATGTATGGGCTCCTGTCAGGTATATTTTATTGGAGGCAGGAGAATGTATGGGCTCCTGTCAGGTATATATTATTGGAGGCAGCAGAATGTGTGGGCTCCTGTCAGGTATATATTATTGGAGGCAGCAGAATGTGTGGGCTCCTGTCAGGTATATATTATTGGAGGCAGGAGAATGTATGGGCTCCTGTCAGGTATATATTATTGGAGGCGGCAGAATCTTTGGGCTCCTGCCAGGTATATATTATTGGAGGCATCAGAATGTATGGGCTCCTGTCAGGTATATATTATATGAGGCATCAGAATGTATGGGCTCCTGTCAGGTATATATTATTGGAGGCAGCAGAATCTATGGGCTCCTGTCAGGTATATATTATTGGAGGCAGCAGAATGTATGGGCTCCTGTCAGGTATATATTATTGGAGGTAGGAGAATGTATGGGCTCCTGTCAGGTATATATTATTGGAGGTAGGAGAATGTATGGGCTCCTGTCAGGTATATATTATTGGAGGCAGGAGAATGTATGCGCTCCTGTCAGGTATATATTATTGGAGGCAGCAGAATCTATGGGCTACTGTCAGGTATATATTATTGGAGGCAGCAGAATGTATGGGCTTCTGTCAGGCATATATTATTGGAGGCAGGAGAATGTATGGGCTCCTGTCAGGTATATATTATTGGAGGCAGGAGAATGTATGGGCTGCTGTCAGGTATATATTATTGGAGGCGGCAGAATCTATGGGCTCCTGTCAGGTATATATTATTGGAGGTAGGAGAATGTATGGGCTCCTGTCAGGTATATATTATTGGAGGTAGGAGAATGTATGGGCTTCTGTCAGGTATATATTATTGGAGGCAGCAGACTGTATGGGCTCCTGTCAGGTATATATTATTGGAGGCAGGAGAATGTATGGGCTCCTGTCAGGTATATTTTATTGGAGGCAGGAGAATGTATGGGCTCCTGTCAGGTATATATTATTGGAGGCAGCAGAATGTGTGGGCTCCTGTCAGGTATATATTATTGGAGGCAGCAGAATGTGTGGGCTCCTGTCAGGTATATATTATTGGAGGCAGGAGAATGTATGGGCTCCTGTCAGGTATATATTATTGGAGGCGGCAGAATCTATGGGCTCCTTCCAGGTATATATTATTGGAGGCATCAGAATGTATGGGCTCCTGTCAGGTATATATTATTGGAGGCATCAGAATGTATGGGCTCCTGTCAGGTATATATTATTGGAGGCAGCAGAATCTATGGGCTCCTGTCAGGTATATATTATTGGAGGCAGCAGAATGTATGGGCTCCTGTCAGGTATATATTATTGGAGGTAGGAGAATGTATGGGCTCCTGTCAGGTATATATTATTGGAGGTAGGAGAATGTATGGGCTCCTGTCAGGTATATATTATTGGAGGCAGGAGAATGTATGGGCTCCTGTCAGGTATATATTATTGGAGGCAGCAGAATCTATGGTCTCCTGTCAGGTATATATTATTGGAGGCAGCAGAATGTATTTGCTTCTGTCAGGCATATATTATTGGAGGCAGGAGAATGTATGGGCTCCTGTCAGGTATATATTATTGGAGGCAGGAGAATGTATGGGCTCCTGTCAGGTATATATTATTGGAGGTGGCAGAATCTATGGGCTCCTGTCAGGTATATATTATTGGAGGTAGGAGAATGTATGGGCTCCTGTCAGGTATATATTATTGGAGGTAGGAGAATGTATGGGCTTCTGTCAGGTATATATTATTGGAGGCAGCAGACTGTATGGGCTCCTGTCAGGTATATATTATTGGAGGCAGGAGAATGTATGGGCTCCTGTCAGGTATATATTATTGGAGCCAGGAGAATGTATGGGCTCCTGTCAGGTATATATTATAGGAGGCAGCAGAATGTGTGGGCTCCTGTCAGGTATATATTATTGGAGGCAGGAGAATGTATGGGCTCCTGTCAGGTATATATTATTGGAGGCGGCAGAATCTATGGGCTCCTGACAGGTATATATTATTGGAGGCATCAGAATGTATGGGCTCCTGTCAGGTATATATTATTGGAGGCAGCAGAATCTATGGGCTCCTGTCAGGTATATATTATTGGAGGCAGCAGAATGTATGGGCTCCTGTCAGGTATATATTATTGGAGGTAGGAGAATGTATGGGCTCCTGTCAGGTATATATTATTGGAGGTAGGAGAATGTATGGGCTCCTGTCAGGTATATATTATTGGAGGTAGGAGAATGTATGGGCTTCTGTCAGGTATATATTATTGGAGGCAGCAGAATGTATGAGCTCCTGTCAGGTATATATTATTGGAGGCAGCAGAATGTATGGGCTCCTGACAGGTATATATTATTGGAGGCAGCAGAAACTATGGGCTCCTGTCAGGTATATATTATTGGAGGCAGCAGAATGTATGGGCTCCTGTCAGGTATATATTATTGGAGGCAGGAGAATGTATGGGCTCCTGTCAGGTATATATTATTGGAGCCAGCAGAATCTATGGGCTCCTGTCAGGTATATATTATTTTAGGCAGCAGAATGTATGGGCTCCTCTCAGGTATATATTATTGGAGGCAGGAGAATCTATGGGCTCCTGTCAGGTATATATTATTGGAGGCAGGAGTATCTATGGGCTCCTGTCAGGTATATATTATTGGAGGCAGGAGAATGTATGGGCTCCTGTCAGGTATATATTATTGGAGGCAGCAGAATCTATGGGCTCCTGTCAGGTATATATTATTGGAGGCAGCAGAATGTATGGGCTCCTGTCAGGTATATATTATTGGAGGCAGCAGAATGTATGGGCTTCTGTCAGGCATATATTATTGGAGGCAGGAGAATGTATGGGCTCCTGTCAGGTATATATTATTGGAGGCAGGAGAATGTATGGGCTGCTGTCAGGTATATATTATTGGAGGCGGCAGAATCTATGGGCTCCTGTCAGGTATATATTATTGGAGGCAGGAGAATGTATGGGCTCCTGTCAGGTATATATTATTGGAGGCAGGAGAATGTATGGGCTTCTGTCAGGTATATATTATTGGAGGCAGCAGACTGTATGGGCTCCTGTCAGGTATATATTATTGGAGGCAGGAGAATGTATGGGCTCCTGTCAGGTATATATTATTGGAGGCAGGAGAATGTATGGGCTCCTGTCAGGTATATATTATTGGAGGCAGGAGAATCTATGGGCTCCTGTCAGGTATATATTATTGGAGGCAGCAGAATGTATGGGCTCCTGTTAGGTATATATTATTGGAGGCAGGAGAATGTATGGGCTCCTGTCAGGTATATATTATTCAAGGCAGGAGAATGTATGGGCTCCTGTCAGGTATATATTATTGGAGGCAGGAGAATGTATGGGCTCCTGCCAGGTATATATTATTCAAGGCAGTAGAATCTTTGGGCTCCTGTCAGGTATATATTATTGGAGGCAGCAGAATGTATGGGCTCCTGTCAGGTATATATTATTGGAGGCAGCAGAATGTATGGGATCCTGTCAGGTATATATTATTGGAGGCAGGAGAATGTATGGGCTCCTGTCAGATATATATTATTGGAGGCCGGAGAATGTATGGGCTCCTGTCAGGTATATATTATTGGAGGCAGGAGAATGTATGGGCTCCTGTCAGGTATATATTATTGGAGACAGGAGAATGTATGGGCTCCTGTCAGGTATATATTATTGGAGACAGGAGAATGTATGGGCTCCTGTCAGGTATAGATTATTGGAGGCAGCAGAATCTATGGGCTCCTGTCAGGTATATATTATTGGAGCCAGCAGAATCTATGGGCTCCTGTCAGGTATATATTATTGGAGCCAGCAGAATCTATGGGCTCCTGTCAGGTCTATATTATTGGAGGCAGCAGAATCTATGGGCTCCTGTCAGGTATATATATTATTGGAGGCAGCAGAATCTATGGGCTCCTGTCAGGTATATATTATTGGAGGCAGGAGAATCTATAGGCTCCTGTCAGGTATGTATTATTGGAGGTAGGAGAATGTATGGGCTTCTGTCAGGTATATATTATTGGAAGTAGGAGAATGTATGGGCTCCTGTCAGGTATATATTATTGGAGGTAGGAGAATGTATGGGCTCCTGTCAGGTATATATTGTTGGAGGCAGGAGTATCTATGGGCTCCTGTCAGGTATATATTATTGGAGGCAGGAGAATGTATGGGCTCCTGTCAGGTATATATTATTGGAGGCAGCAGAATCTATGGGCTCCTGTCAGGTATATATTATTGGAGGCAGCAGAATGTATGGGCTTCTGTCAGGCATATATTATTGGAGGCAGGAGAATGTATGGGCTCCTGTCAGGTATATATTATTGGAGGCAGGAGAATATATGGGCTGCTGTCAGGTATATATTATTGGAGGCGGCAGAATCTATGGGCTCCTGTCAGGTATATATTATTGGAGGTAGGAGAATGTATGGGCTCCTGTCAGGTATATATTATTGGAGGTAGGAGAATGTATGGGCTTCTGTCAGGTATATATTATTGGAGGCAGCAGACTGTATGGGCTCCTGTCAGGTATATATTATTGGAGGCAGGAGAATGTATGGGCTCCTGTCAGGTATATATTATTGGAGGCAGGAGAATGTATGGGCTCCTGTCAGGTATATATTATTGGAGGCGGCATAATCTATGGGCTCCTGTCAGGTATATATTATTGGAGGTAGGAGAATGTATGGTCTCCTGTCAGGTATATATTATTGGAGGCGGCAGAATCTATGGGCTCCTGTCAGGTATATATTATTGGAGGTAGTAGAATGTATGGGCTCCTCTCAGGTATATATTATTGGAGGCAGCAGAATGTATGGGCTCCTGCCAGGTATATATTATTGGAGGCATCAGAATGTATGGGCTCCTGTCAGGTATATATTATTGGAGGCAGCAGAATCTATGGGCTCCTGTCAGGTATATATTATTGGAGGTAGGAGAATGTATGGGCACCTGTCAGGTATATATTATTGGAGGTATGAGAATGTATGGGCTTCTGTCAGGTATATATTATTGGAGGCTGCAGAATGTATGGGCTCCTGTCAGGTATATATTATTGGAGGCAGCAGAATGTATGGGCTCCTGACAGGTATATATTATTGGAGGCAGCAGAATCTATGGGCTCCTGTCAGGTATATATTATTGGAGGCAGGAGAATGTATGGGCTCCTGTCAGGTATATATTATTGGAGGCAGCAGAATGTATGGGCTCCTGTCAGGTATATATTATTGGAGGCAGCAGAATGTATGGGCTCCTGTCAGGTATATATTATTGGAGGCAGCAGAATGTATGGACTCGTGTCAGGTATATATTATTGGAGGCAGGAGAATCTATGGGCTCCTGTCAGGTATATATTATTGGAGGTAGGAGAATGTATGGGCTCCTGTCAGGTATATATTATTGGAGGCAGGAGAATCTATGGGCTCCTGTCAAGTATATATTATTGGAGGCAGGAGAATGTATGGGCTTCTGTCAGGTATATATTATTGGAGGCAGCAGACTGTATGGGCTCCTGTCAGGTATATATTATTGGAGGCAGGAGAATGTATGGGCTCCTGTCAGGTATATATTATTGGAGGCAGGAGAATGTATGGGCTCCTGTCAGGTATATATTATTGGAGGCAGGAGAATCTATGGGCTCCTGTCAGGTATATATTATTCAAGGCAGGAGAATGTATGGGCTCCTGTCAGGTATATATTATTGGAGGCAGGAGAATGTATGGGCTCCTGCCAGGTATATATTATTCAAGGCAGTAGAATCTTTGGGCTCCTGTCAGGTATATATTATTGGAGGCAGCAGAATGTATGGGCTCCTGTCAGGTATATATTATTGGAGGCAGCAGAATCTATGGGTCCTGTCAGGTATATATTATTGGAGGCAGGAGAATGTATGGGCTGCTGTCAGGTATATATTATTGGAGGCCGCAGAATCTATGGGCTCCTGTCAGGTATATATTATTGGAGGCAGCAGAATGTATGGGCTTCTGTCAGGCATATATTATTGGAGGCAGGAGAATGTATGGGCTCCTGTCAGGTATATATTATTGGAGGCAGGAGAATGTATGGGCTCCTGTCAGGTATATATTATTGGAGGCAGGGGAATGTATGGGCTCCTGTCAGGTATATATTATTGGAGGCGGCAGAATCTATGGGCTCCTGTCAGGTATATATTATTGGAGGTAGGAGACTGTATGGGCTCCTGTCAGGTATATATTATTGGAGGTAGGAGAATGTATGGGCTCCTGTCAGGTATATATTATTGGAGGCAGCAGACTGTATGGGCTCCTGTCAGGTATATATTATTGGAGGCAGGAGAATGTATGGGCTCCTGTCAGGTATATTTTATTGGAGCCAGGATAATGTATGGGCTCCTGTCAGGTATATATTATTGGAGGCAGCAGAATGTATGGGCTCCTGTCAGGTATATATTATTGGAGGCAGCAGAATGTATGGGCTCGTGTCAGGTATATATTATTGGAGGTAGGAGAATCTATGGGCTCCTGTCAGGTATATATTATTGGAGGTAGGAGAATGTATGGGCTCCTGTCAGGTATATATTATTGGAGGCAGGAGAATCTATGGGCTCCTGTCAAGTATATATTATTGGAGGCAGCAGAATCTATGGGCTCCTGTCAAGTATATATTATTGGAGGCAGCAGAATCTATGGGTCCTGTCAGGTATATATTATTGGAGGCAGGAGAATGTATGGGCTGCTGTCAGGTATATATTATTGGAGGCCGCAGAATCTATGGGCTCCTGTCAGGTATTTATTATTGTAGGCAGCAGAATGTATGGGCTTCTGTCAGGCATATATTATTGGAGGCAGGAGAATGTATGGCTCCTGTCAGGTATATATTATTGAAGGCAGGAGAATTTATGGGCTCCTGTCAGGTATATATTATTGGAGGCGGCAGAATCTATGGGCTCCTGTCAGGTATATATTATTGGAGGTAGGAGAATGTATGGGCTCCTGTCAGGTATATATTATTGGAGGTAGGAGAATGTATGGGCTTCTGTCAGGTATATATTATTGGAGGCAGCAGACTGTATGGGCTCCTGTCAGGTATATATTATTGGAGGCAGGAGAATGTATGGGCTCCTGTCAGGTATATATTATTGGAGGCGGCAGAATCTATGGGCTCCTGCCAGGTATATATTATTGGAGGCATCAGAATGTATGGGTTCCTGTCAGGTATATATTATTGGAGGCAGCAGAATCTATGGGCTCCTGTCAGGTATATATTATTGGAGGCAGCAGAATGTATGGGCTCCTGTCAGGTATATATTATTGGAGGTAGGAGAATGTATGGGCTCCTGTCAGGTATATATTATTGGAGGTAGGAGAATGTATGGGCTCCTGTCAGGTATATATTATTGGAGGTAGGAGAATGTATGGGCTTCTGTCAGGTATATATTATTGGAGGCAGCAGAATGTATGGGCTCCTGTCAGGTATATATTATTGGAGGCAGCAGAATGTATGGGCTCCTGACAGGTATATATTATTGGAGGCAGCAGAATCTATGGGCTCCTGTCAGGTATATATTATTGGAGGCAGCAGAATGTATGGGCTCCTGTCAGGTATATATTATTGGAGGCAGGAGAATGTATGGGCTCCTGTCAGGTATATATTATTGGAGCCAGCAGAATCTATGGGCTCCTGTCAGGTATATATTATTGGAGGCAGCAGAATGTATGGGCTCCTCTCAGGTATATATTATTGGAGGCAGGAGAATCTATGGGCTCCTGTCAGGTATATATTATTGGAGGAAGGAGTATCTATGGGCTCCTGTCAGGTATATATTATTGGAGGCCGGAGAATGTATGGGCTCCTGTCAGGTATATATTATTAGAGGCAGCAGAATCTATGGGCTCCTGTCAGGTATATATTATTGGAGGCAGCAGAATGTATGGGCTTCTGTCAAGCATATATTATTGGAGGCAGGAGAATGTATGGGCTCCTGTCAGGTATATATTATTGGAGGCAGGAGAATGTATGGGCTCCTGTCAGGTATATATTATTGGAGGCGGCAGAATCTATGGGCTCCTGTCAGGTATATATTATTGGAGGTAGGAGAATGTATGGGCTCCTGTCAGGTATATATTATTGGAGGTAGGAGAATGTATGGGCTTCTGTCAGATATATATTATTGGAGGCAGCAGACTGTATGGGCTCCTGTCAGGTATATATTATTGGAGCCAGGAGAATGTATGGGCTCCTGTCAGGTATATATTATAGGAGGCAGCAGAATGTGTGGGCTCCTGTCAGGTATATATTATTGGAGGCAGGAGAATGTATGGGCTCCTGTCAGGTATATATTATTGGAGGCATCAGAATGTATGGGCTCCTGTCAGGTATATATTATTGGAGGCAGCAGAATCTATGGGCTCCTGTCAGGTATATATTATTGGAGGCAGCAGAATGTATGGGCTCCTGTCAGGTATATATTATTGGAGGTAGGAGAATGTATGGGCTCCTGTCAGGTATATATTATTGGAGGTAGGAGAATGTATGGGCTCCTGTCAGGTATATATTATTGGAGGTAGGAGAATGTATGGGCTTCTGTCAGGTATATATTATTGGAGGCAGCAGAATGTATGGGCTCCTGTCAGGTATATATTATTGGAGGCAGCAGAATGTATGGGCTCCTGACAGGTATATATTATTGGAGGCAGCAGAATCTATGGGCTCCTGTCAGGTAAATGTTATTGGAGGCAGCAGAATGTATGGGCTCCTGTCAGGTATATATTATTGGAGCCAGCAGAATCTATGGGCTCCTGTCAGGTATATATTATTGGAGGCAGGAGAATGTATGGGTTCCTGTCAGGTATATATTATTGGAGGCAGCAGAATGTATGGGCTCCTGTCAGGTATATATTATTGGAGGCAGGAGAATGTATGGGCTCCTGTCAGGTATATATTATTGGAGGCGGCAGAATCTATGGGCTCCTGTCAGGTATATATTATTGGAGGAAGGAGAATGTATGGTCTCCTGTCAGGTATATATTATTGGAGGCGGCAGAATCTATGGGCTCCTGTCAGGTATATATTATTGGAGGTAGTAGAATGTATGGGCTCCTCTCAGGTATATATTATTGGAGGCAGCAGAATGTATGGGCTCCTGCCAGGTATATATTATTGGAGGCATCAGAATGTATGGGCTCCTGTCAGGTATATATTATTGGAGGCAGCAAAATGTATGGGCTCCTGTCAGGTATATATTATTGGAGGTAGGAGAATGTATGGGCTCCTGTCAGGTATATATTATTGGAGGTATGAGAATGTATGGGCTTCTGTCAGGTATATATTATTGGAGGCTGCAGAAAGTATGGACTCCTGTCAGGTATATATTATTGGAGGCAGCAGAATGTATGGGCTCCTGACAGGTATATATTATTGGAGGCAGCAGAATCTATAGGCTCCTGTCAGGTATATATTATTGGAGGCAGGAGAATGTATGGGCTCCTGTCAGGTATATATTATTGGAGGCAGCAGAGTGTATGGGCTCCTGTCAGGTATATATTATTGGAGGCAGCAGAATGTATGGGCTCCTGTCAGGTATATATTATTGGAGGCAGCAGAATGTATGGGCTCATGTCAGGTATATATTATTGGAGGCAGGAGAATCTATGGGCTCCTGTCAGGTATATATTATTGGAGGTAGGAGAATGTATGGGCTCCTGTCAGGTATATATTATTGGAGGCAGGAGAATCTATGGGCTCCTGTCAAGTATATATTATTGGAGGCAGCAGAATCTATGGGTCCTGTCAGGTATATATTATTGGAGGCAGGAGAATGTATGGGCTGCTGTCAGGTATATATTATTGGAGGCCGCAGAATCTATGGGCTCCTGTCAGGTATATATTATTGGAGGCAGCAGAATGTATGGGCTTCTGTCAGGCATATATTATTGGAGGCAGGAGAATGTATGGGCTCCTGTCAGGTATATATTATTGGAGGCAGGAGAATGTATGGGCTCCTGTCAGGTATATATTATTGGAGGTGGCAGAATCTATGGGCTCCTGTCAGGTATATATTATTGGAGGTAGGAGAATGTATGGGCTCCTGTCAGGTATATATTATTGGAGGCGGCAGAATCTATGGGCTCCTGCCAGGTATATATTATTGGAGGCATCAGAATGTATGGGCTCCTGTCAGGTATATATTATTGGAGGCAGCAGAATCTATGGGCTCCTGTCAGGTATATATTATTGGAGGCAGCAGAATGTATGGGCTCCTGTCAGGTATATATTATTGGAGGTAGGAGAATGTATGGGCTCCTGTCAGGTATATATTATTGGAGGTAGGAGAATGTATGGGCTCCTGTCAGGTATATATTATTGGAGGTAGGAGAATGTATGGGCTCCTGTCAGGTATATATTATTGGAGGCAGCAGAATGTATGGGCTCCTGACAGGTATATATTATTGGAGGCAGCAGAATGTATGGGCTCCTGACAGGTATATATTATTGGAGGCAGCAGAATCTATGGGCTCCTGTCAGGTATATATTATTGGAGGCAGCAGAATGTATGGGCTCCTGTCAGGTATATATTATTGGAGGCAGGAGAATGTATGGGCTCCTGTCAGGTATATATTATTGGAGCCAGCAGAATCTATGGGCTCCTGTCAGGTATATATTATTGGAGGCAGGAGAATGTATGGGTTCCTGTCAGGTATATATCATTGGAGGCAGCAGAATGTATGGGCTCCTGTCAGGTATATATTATTGGAGGCAGGAGAATGTATGGCCTCCTGTCAGGTATATATTATTGGAGGCGGCAGAATCTATGGGCTCCTGTCAGGTATATATTATTGGAGGTAGGAGAATGTATGGTCTCCTGTCAGGTATATATTATTGGAGGCGGCAGAATCTATGGGCTCCTGTCAGGTATATATTATTGGAGGTAGTAGAATGTATGGGCTCCTCTCAGGTATATATTATTGGAGTCAGCAGAATGTATGGGCTCCTGCCAGGTATATATTATTGGAGGCATCAGAATGTATGGGCTCCTGTCAGGTATATATTATTGGAGGCAGCAGAATCTATGGGCTCCTGTCAGGTATATATTATTGGAGGTAGGAGAATGTATGGGCTCCTGTCAGGTATATATTATTGGAGGTATGAGAATGTATGGGCTTCTGTCAGGTATATATTATTGGAGGCTGCAGAATGTATGGGCTCCTGTCAGGTATATATTATTGGAGGCAGCAGAATGTATGGGCTACTGACAGGTATATATTATTGGAGGCAGCAGAATCTATGGGCTCTTGTCAGGTATATATTATTGGAGGCAGGAGAATGTATGGGCTCCTGTCAGGTATATATTATTGGAGGCAGCAGAATGTATGGGCTCCTGTCAGGTATATATTATTGGAGGCAGCAGAATGTATGGGCTCCTGTCAGGTATATATTATTGGAGGCAGCAGAATGTATGGGCTCATGTCAGGTATATATTATTGGAGGCAGGAGAATCTATGGGCTCCTGTCAGGTATATATTATTGGAGGTAGGAGAATGTATGGGCTCCTGTCAGGTATATATTATTGGAGGCAGGAGAATCTATGGGCTCCTGTCAAGTATATATTATTGGAGGCAGCAGAATCTATGGGTCCTGTCAGGTATATATTATTGGAGGCAGGAGAATGTATGGGCTGCTGTCAGGTATATATTATTGGAGGCCGCAGAATCTATGGGCTCCTGTCAGGTATATATTATTGGAGGCAGCAGAATGTATGGGCTTCTGTCAGGCATATATTATTGGAGGCAGGAGAATGTATGGGCTCCTGTCAGGTATATATTATTGGAGGTGGCAGAATCTATGGGCTCCTGTCAGGTATATATTATTGGAGGTAGGAGAATGTATGGGCTCCTGTCAGGTATATATTATTGGAGGTAGGAGAATGTATGGGCTTCTGTCAGGTATATATTATTGGAGGCAGCAGACTGTATGGGCTCCTGTCAGGTATATATTATTGGAGGCAGGAGAATGTATGGGCTCCTGTCAGGTATATATTATTGGAGCCAGGAGAATGTATGGGCTCCTGTCAGGTATATATTATTGGAGGCAGCAGAATGTATGGGCTCCTGTCAGGTATATATTATTGGAGGCAGCAGAATGTATGGGCTCCTGTCAGGTATATATTATTGGAGGCAGCAGAATGTATGGGCTCATGTCAGGTATATATTATTGGAGGCAGGAGAATCTATGGGCTCCTGTCAGGTATATATTATTGGAGGTAGGAGAATGTATGGGCTCCTGTCAGGTATATATTATTGGAGGCAGGAGAATCTATGGGCTCCTGTCAAGTATATATTATTGGAGGCAGCAGAATCTATGGGTCCTGTCAGGTATATATTATTGGAGGCAGGAGAATGTATGGGCTGCTGTCAGGTATATATTATTGGAGGCCGCAGAATCTATGGGCTCCTGTCAGGTATATATTATTGGAGGCAGCAGAATGTATGGGCTTCTGTCAGGCATATATTATTGGAGGCAGGAGAATGTATGGGCTCCTGTCAGGTATATATTATTGGAGGCAGGAGAATGTATGGGCTCCTGTCAGGTATATATTATTGGAGGTGGCAGAATCTATGGGCTCCTGTCAGGTATATATTATTGGAGGTAGGAGAATGTATGGGCTCCTGTCAGGTATATATTATTGGAGGCGGCAGAATCTATGGGCTCCTGCCAGGTATATATTATTGGAGGCATCAGAATGTATGGGCTCCTGTCAGGTATATATTATTGGAGGCAGCAGAATCTATGGGCTCCTGTCAGGTATATATTATTGGAGGCAGCAGAATGTATGGGCTCCTGTCAGGTATATATTATTGGAGGTAGGAGAATGTATGGGCTCCTGTCAGGTATATATTATTGGAGGTAGGAGAATGTATGGGCTCCTGTCAGGTATATATTATTGGAGGTAGGAGAATGTATGGGCTCCTGTCAGGTATATATTATTGGAGGCAGCAGAATGTATGGGCTCCTGACAGGTATATATTATTGGAGGCAGCAGAATGTATGGGCTCCTGACAGGTATATATTATTGGAGGCAGCAGAATCTATGGGCTCCTGTCAGGTATATATTATTGGAGGCAGCAGAATGTATGGGCTCCTGTCAGGTATATATTATTGGAGGCAGGAGAATGTATGGGCTCCTGTCAGGTATATATTATTGGAGCCAGCAGAATCTATGGGCTCCTGTCAGGTATATATTATTGGAGGCAGGAGAATGTATGGGTTCCTGTCAGGTATATATTATTGGAGGCAGCAGAATGTATGGGCTCCTGTCAGGTATATATTATTGGAGGCAGGAGAATGTATTGGCTCCTGTCAGGTATATATTATTGGAGGCGGCAGAATCTATGGGCTCCTGTCAGGTATATATTATTGGAGGTAGGAGAATGTATGGTCTCCTGTCAGGTATATATTATTGGAGGCGGCAGAATCTATGGGCTCCTGTCAGGTATATATTATTGGAGGTAGTAGAATGTATGGGCTCCTCTCAGGTATATATTATTGGAGTCAGCAGAATGTATGGGCTCCTGCCAGGTATATATTATTGGAGGCATCAGAATGTATGGGCTCCTGTCAGGTATATATTATTGGAGGCAGCAGAATCTATGGGCTCCTGTCAGGTATATATTATTGGAGGTAGGAGAATGTATGGGCTCCTGTCAGGTATATATTATTGGAGGTATGAGAATGTATGGGCTTCTGTCAGGTATATATTATTGGAGGCTGCAGAATGTATGGGCTCCTGTCAGGTATATATTATTGGAGGCAGCAGAATGTATGGGCTACTGACAGGTATATATTATTGGAGGCAGCAGAATCTATGGGCTCTTGTCAGGTATATATTATTGGAGGCAGGAGAATGTATGGGCTCCTGTCAGGTATATATTATTGGAGGCAGCAGAATGTATGGGCTCCTGTCAGTTATATATTATTGGAGGCAGCAGAATGTATGGGCTCCTGTCAGGTATGTATTATTGGAGGCAGCAGAATGTATGGGCTCATGTCAGGTATATATTATTGGAGGCAGGAGAATCTATGGGCTCCTGTCAGGTATATATTATTGGAGGTAGGAGAATGTATGGGCTCCTGTCAGGTATATATTATTGGAGGCAGGAGAATCTATGGGCTCCTGTCAAGTATATATTATTGGAGGCAGCAGAATCTATGGGTCCTGTCAGGTATATATTATTGGAGGCAGGAGAATGTATGGGCTGCTGTCAGGTATATATTATTGGAGGCCGCAGAATCTATGGGCTCCTGTCAGGTATATATTATTGGAGGCAGCAGAATGTATGGGCTTCTGTCAGGCATATATTATTGGAGGCAGGAGAATGTATGGGCTCCTGTCAGGTATATATTATTGGAGGCAGGAGAATGTATGGGCTCCTGTCAGGTATATATTATTGGAGGTGGCAGAATCTATGGGCTCCTGTCAGGTATATATTATTGGAGGTAGGAGAATGTATGGGCTCCTGTCAGGTATATATTATTGGAGGTAGGAGAATGTATGGGCTTCTGTCAGGTATATATTATTGGAGGCAGCAGACTGTATGGGCTCCTGTCAGGTATATATTATTGGAGGCAGGAGAATGTATGGGCTCCTGTCAGGTATATATTATTGGAGCCA
The DNA here is from genome assembly GCF_046119375.1 of Phyllobates terribilis. Lineage (NCBI taxonomy): Eukaryota > Metazoa > Chordata > Amphibia > Anura > Dendrobatidae > Phyllobates > Phyllobates terribilis. The sequence goes on from NW_027362765.1 coordinate 67,134,652, forward strand.
GGAGAATGTATGGGCTCCTGTCAGGTATATATTATTGGAGGCAGCAGAATGTATGGGCTCCTGTCAGGTATATATTATTGGAGGCAGGAGAATGTATGGGCTCCTGTCAGGTATATAATATTGGAGGCGGCAGAATCTATGGGCTCCTGCCAGGTATATATTATTGGAGGCATCAGAATGTATGGGCTCCTGTCAGGTATATATTATTGGAGGCATCAGAATGTATGGGCTCCTGTCAGGTATATATTATTGGAGGTAGGAGAATGTATGGGCTCCTGTCAGGTATATATTATTGGAGGTAGGAGAATGTATGGGCTCCTGTCAGGTATATATTATTGGAGGCAGGAGAATGTATGGGCTCCTGTCAGGTATATATTATTGGAGGCTGCAGAATCTATGGGCTCCTGTCAGGTATATATTATTGGAGGCAGCAGAATGTATGGGCTTCTGTCAGGCATATATTATTGGAGGCAGGAGAATGTATGGGCTCCTGTCAGGTATATATTATTGGAGGCAGGAGAATGTATGGGCTCCTGTCAGGTATATATTATTGGAGGTGGCAGAATCTATGGACTCCTGTCAGGTATATATTATTGGAGGTAGGAGAATGTATGGGCTCCTGTCAGGTATATATTATTGGAGGTAGGAGAATGTATGGGCTTCTGTCAGGTATATATTATTGGAGGCAGCAGACTGTATGGGCTCCTGTCAGGTATATATTATTGGAGGCAGAAGAATGTATGGGCTCCTGTCAGGTATATATTATTGGAGCCAGGAGAATGTATGGGCTCCTGTCAGGTATATATTATAGGAGGCAGCAGAATGTGTGGGCTCCTGTCAGGTATATATTATTGGAGGCAGGAGAATGTATGGGCTCCTGTCAGGTATATATTATTGGAGGCGGCAGAATCTATGGGCTCCTGACAGGTATATATTATTGGAGGCATCAGAATGTATGGGCTCCTGTCAGGTATATATTATTGGAGGCAGCAGAATCTATGGGCTCCTGTCAGGTATATATTGTTGGAGGCAGCAGAATGTATGGGCTCCTGTCAGGTATATATTATTGGAGGTAGGAGAATGTATGGGCTCCTGGCAGGTATATATTATTGGAGGTAGGAGAATGTATGGGCTCCTGTCAGGTATATATTATTGGAGGTAGGAGAATGTATGGGCTTCTGTCAGGTATATATTATTGGAGGCAGCAGAATGTATGAGCTCCTGTCAGGTATATATTATTGGAGGCAGGAGAATGTATGGGCTCCTGTCAGGTATATATTATTGGAGCCAGCAGAATCTATGGGCTCCTGTCAGGTATATATTATTGGAGGCAGCAGAATGTATGGGCTCCTCTCAGGTATATATTATTGGAGGCAGGAGAATCTATGGGCTCCTGTCAGGTATATATTATTGGAGGCAGGAGTATCTATGGGCTCCTGTCAGGTATATATTATTGGAGGCAGGAGAATGTATGGGCTCCTGTCAGGTATATATTATTGGAGGCAGCAGAATCTATGGGCTCCTGTCAGGTATATATTATTGGAGGCAGCAGAATCTATGGGCTCCTGTCAGGTATATATTATTGGAGGCAGCAGAATGTATGGGCTTCTGTCAGGCATATATTATTGGAGGCAGGAGAATGTATGGGCTCCTGTCAGGTATATATTATTGGAGGCAGGAGAATGTATGGGCTGCTGTCAGGTATATATTATTGGAGGCGGCAGAATCTCTGGGCTCCTGTCAGGTATATATTATTGGAGGTAGGAGAATGTATGGGCTCCTGTCAGGTATATATTATTGGAGGCAGGAGAATGTATGGGCTTCTGTCAGGTATATATTATTGGAGGCAGCAGACTGTATGGGCTCCTGTCAGGTATATATTATTGGAGGCAGGAGAATGTATGGGCTCCTGTCAGGTATATATTATTGGAGGTAGGAGAATGTATGGGCTTCTGTCAGGTATATATTATTGGAGGCAGCAGACTGTATGGGCTCCTGTCAGGTATATATTATTGGAGGCAGGAGAATGTATGGGCTCCTGTCAGGTATATATTATTGGAGCCAGGAGAATGTATGGGCTCCTGTCAGGTATATATTATTGGAGGCAGCAGAATGTGTGGGCTCCTGTCAGGTATATATTATTGGAGGCAGGAGAATGTATGGGCTCCTGTCAGGTATATATTATTGGAGGCGGCAGAATCTATGGGCTCCTGCCAGGTATATATTATTGGAGGCATCAGAATGTATGGGCTCCTGTCAGGTATATATTATTGGAGGCATCAGAATGTATGGGCTCCTGTCAGGTATATATTATTGGAGGCAGCAGAATCTATGGGCTCCTGTCAGGTATATATTATTGGAGGCAGCAGAATGTATGGGCTCCTGTCAGGTATATATTATTGGAGGTAGGAGAATGTATGGGCTCCTGTCAGGTATATATTATTGGAGGTAGGAGAATGTATGGGCTCCTGTCAGGTATATATTATTGGAGGCGGCAGAATCTATGGGCTCCTGCCAGGTATATATTATTGGAGGCATCAGAATGTATGGGCTCCTGTCAGGTATATATTATTGGAGGCAGCAGAATCTATGGGCTCCTGTCAGGTATATATTATTGGAGGCAGCAGAATGTATGGGCTTCTGTCAGGCATATATTATTGGAGGCAGGAGAATGTATGGGCTCCTGTCAGGTATATATTATTGGAGGCAGGAGAATGTATGGGCTCCTGTCAGGTATATATTATTGGAGGCGGCAGAATCTATGGGCTCCTGTCAGGTATATAATATTGGAGGTAGGAGAATGTATGGGCTCCTGTCAGGTATATATTATTGGAGGTAGGAGAATGTATGGGCTTCTGTCAGGTATATATTATTGGAGGCAGGAGACTGTATGGGCTCCTGTCAGGTATATATTATTGGAGGCAGGAGAATGTATGGGCTCCTGTCAGGTATATATTATTGGAGCCAGGAGAATGTATGGGCTCCTGTCAGGTATATTATAGGAGGCAGCAGAATGTGTGGGCTCCTGTCAGGTATATATTATTGGAGGTAGGAGAATGTATGGGCTCCTGTCAGGTATATATTATTGGAGGCAGGAGAATGTATGGGCTTCTGTCAGGTATATATTATTGGAGGCAGCAGACTGTATGGGCTCCTGTCAGGTATATATTATTGGAGGCAGGAGAATGTATGGGCTCCTGTCAGGTATATATTATTGGAGGTAGGAGAATGTATGGGCTTCTGTCAGGTATATATTATTGGAGGCAGCAGACTGTATGGACTCCTGTCAGGTATATATTATTGGAGGCAGGAGAATGTATGGGCTCCTGTCAGGTATATATTATTGGAGCCAGGAGAATGTATGGGCTCCTGTCAGGTATATATTATTGGAGGCAGCAGAATGTGTGGGCTCCTGTCAGGTATATATTATTGGAGGCAGGTGAATGTATGGGCTCCTGTCAGGTATATATTATTGGAGGCGGCAGAATCTATGGGCTCCTGCCAGGTATATATTATTGGAGGCATCAGAATGTATGGGCTCCTGTCAGGTATATATTATTGGAGGCATCAGAATGTATGGGCTCCTGTCAGGTATATATTATTGGAGGCAGCAGAATCTATGGGCTCCTGTCAGGTATATATTATTGGAGGCAGCAGAATGTATGGGCTCCTGTCAGGTATATATTATTGGAGGTAGGAGAATGTATGGGCTCCTGTCAGGTATATATTATTGGAGGTAGGAGAATGTATGGGCTCCTGTCAGGTATATATTATTGGAGGCGGCAGAATCTATGGGCTCCTGCCAGGTATATATTATTGGAGGCATCAGAATGTATGGGCTCCTGTCAGGTATATATTATTGGAGGCAGCAGAATCTATGGGCTCCTGTCAGGTATATATTATTGGATGCAGCAGAATGTATGGGCTTCTGTCAGGCATATATTATTGGAGGCAGGAGAATGTATGGGCTCCTGTCAGGTATATATTATTGGAGGCAGGAGAATGTATGGGCTCCTGTCAGGTATATATTATTGGAGGCGGCAGAATCTATGGGCTCCTGTCAGGTATATATTATTGGAGGTAGGAGAATGTATGGGCTCCTGTCAGGTATATATTATTGGAGGTAGGAGAATGTATGGGCTTCTGTCAGGTATATATTATTGGAGGCAGCAGACTGTATGGGCTCCTGTCAGGTATATATTATTGGAGGCAGGAGAATGTATGGGCTCCTGTCAGGTATATATTATTGGAGCCAGGAGAATGTATGGGCTCCTGTCAGGTATATATTATAGGAGGCAGCAGAATGTGTGGGCTCCTGTCAGGTATATATTATTGGAGGCAGCAGAATGTATGGGCTCCTGTCAGGTATATATTATTGGAGGTAGGAGAATGTATGGGCTCCTGTCAGGTATATATTATTGGAGGTAGGAGAATGTATGGGCTCCTGTCAGGTATATATTATTGGAGGTAGGAGAATGTATGGGCTTCTGTCAGGTATATATTATTGGAGGCAGCAGAATGTATGGGCTCCTGTCAGGTATATATTATTGGAGGCAGCAGAATGTATGGGCTCCTGACAGGTATATATTATTGGAGGCAACAGAATCTATGGGCTCCTGTCAGGTATATATTATTGGAGGCAGCAGAATGTATGGGCTCCTGTCAGGTATATATTATTGGAGGCAGGAGAATGTATGGGCTCCTGTCAGGTATATATTATTGGAGCCAGCAGAATCTATGGGCTCCTGTCAGGTATATATTATTGGAGGCAGCAGAATGTATGGGTTCCTGTCAGGTATATATTATTGGAGGCAGCAGAATGTATGGGCTCCTGTCAGGTATATATTATTGGAGGCAGGAGAATGTATGGGCTCCTGTCAGGTATATATTATTGGAGGCGGCAGAATCTATGGGCTCCTGTCAGGTATATATTATTGGAGGTAGGAGAATCTATGGGCTCCTGTCAGGTATATATTATTGGAGGCGGCAGAATCTATGGGCTCCTGTCAGGTATATATTATTGGAGGTAGTAGAATGTATGGGCTCCTCTCAGGTATATATTATTGGAGGCAGCAGAATGTATGGGCTCCTGACAGGTATATATTATTGGAGGCATCAGAATGTATGGGCTCCTGTCAGGTATATATTATCGGAGGCAGCAGAATCTATGGGCTCCTGTCAGGTATATATTATTGGAGGTAGGAGAATGTATGGGCTCCTGTCAGGTATATATTATTGGAGGTATGAGAATGTATGGGCTTCTGTCAGGTATATATTATTGGAGGCTGCAGAATGTATGGGCTCCTGTCAGGTATATATTATTGGAGGCTGCAGAATGTATGGGCTCCTGACAGGTATATATTATTGGAGGCAGCAGAATCTATGGGCTCCTGTCAGGTATATATTATTGGAGGCAGGAGAATGTATGGGCTCCTGTCAGGTATATATTATTGGAGGCAGGAGAATGTATGGGCTCCTGTCAGGTATATATTATTGGAGGCGGCAGAATCTATGGGCTCCTGTCAGGTATATATTATTGGAGGTAGGAGACTGTATGGGCTCCTGTCAGGTATATATTATTGGAGGTAGGAGAATGTATGGGCTTCTGTCAGGTATATATTATTGGAGGCAGCAGACTGTATGGGCTCCTGTCAGGTATATATTATTGGAGGCAGGAGAATGTATGGGCTCCTGTCAGGTATATATTATTGGAGCCAGGAGAATGTATGTGCTCCTGTCAGGTATATATTATTGGAGGCAGCAGAATGTATGGGCTCCTGTCAGGTATATATTATTGGAGGCAGGAGAATGTATGGGCTCCTGTCAGGTATATATTATTGGAGGCGGCAGAATCTATGGGCTCTTGACAGGTATATATTATTGGAGGCATCAGAATGTATGGGCTCCTGTCAGGTATATACTATTGGAGGCAGCAGAATCTATGGGCTCCTGTCAGGTATATATTGTTGGAGGCAGCAGAATGTATGGGCTCCTGTCAAGTATATATTATTGGAGGTAGGAGAATGTATGGGCTCCTGTCAGGTATATATTATTGGAGGTAGGAGAATGTATGGGCTTCTGTCAGGTATATATTATTGGAGGCAGCAGAATGTATGAGCTCCTGTCAGGTATATATTATTGCAGGCAGCAGAATGTATGGGCTCCTGACAGGTATATATTATTGGAGGCAGCAGAAACTATGGGCTCCTGTCAGGTATATATTATTGGAGGCAGCAGAATGTATGGGCTCCTGTCAGGTATATATTATTGGAGGCAGGAGAATGTATGGGCTCCTGTCAGGTATATATTATTGGAGCCAGCAGAATCTATGGGCTCCTGTCAGGTATATATTATTGGAGGCAGCAGAATGTATGGGCTCCTCTCAGGTATATATTATTGGAGGCAGGAGAATCTATGGGCTCCTGTCAGGTATATATTATTGGAGGCAGGAGTATCTATGGGCTCCTGTCAGGTATATATTATTGGAGGCAGGAGAATGTATGGGCTCCTGTCAGGTATATATTATTGGAGGCAGCAGAATCTATGGGCTCCTGTCAGGTATATATTATTGGAGGCAGCAGAATCTATGGGCTCCTGTCAGGTATATATTATTGGAGGCAGCAGAATGTATGGGCTTCTGTCAGGCATATATTATTGGAGGCAGGAGAATGTATGGGCTCCTGTCAGGTATATATTATTGGAGGCAGGAGAATGTATGGGCTGCTGTCAGGTATATATTATTGGAGGCGGCAGAATCTATGGGCTCCTGTCAGGTATATATTATTGGAGGTAGGAGAATGTATGGGCTCCTGTCAGGTATATATTATTGGAGGCAGGAGAATGTATGGGCTTCTGTCAGGTATATATTATTGGAGGCAGCAGACTGTATGGGCTCCTGTCAGGTATATATTATTGGAGGCAGGAGAATGTATGGGCTCCTGTCAGGTATATATTATTGGAGGTAGGAGAATGTATGGGCTTCTGTCAGGTATATATTATTGGAGGCAGCAGACTGTATGGGCTCCTGTCAGGTATATATTATTGGAGGCAGGAGAATGTATGGGCTCCTGTCAGGTATATATTATTGGAGCCAGGAGAATGTATGGGCTCCTGTCAGGTATATATTATTGGAGGCAGCAGAATGTGTGGGCTCCTGTCAGGTATATATTATTGGAGGCAGGAGAATGTATGGGCTCCTGTCAGGTATATATTATTGGAGGCGGCAGAATCTATGGGCTCCTGCCAGGTATATATTATTGGAGGCATCAGAATGTATGGGCTCCTGTCAGGTATATATTATTGGAGGCATCAGAATGTATGGGCTCCTGTCAGGTATATATTATTGGAGGCAGCAGAATCTATGGGCTCCTGTCAGGTATATATTATTGGAGGCAGCAGAATGTATGGGCTCCTGTCAGGTATATATTATTGGAGGTAGGAGAATGTATGGGCTCCTGACAGGTATATATTATTGGAGGTAGGAGAATGTATGGGCTCCTGTCAGGTATATATTATTGGAGGCGGCAGAATCTATGGGCTCCTGCCAGGTATATATTATTGGAGGCATCAGAATGTATGGGCTCCTGTCAGGTATATATTATTGGAGGCAGCAGAATCTATGGGCTCCTGTCAGGTATATATTATTGGAGGCAGCAGAATGTATGGGCTTCTGTCAGGCATATATTATTGGAGGCAGGAGAATGTATGGGCTCCTGTCAGGTATATATTATTGGAGGCAGGAGAATGTATGGGCTCCTGTCAGGTATATACTATTGGAGGCGGCAGAATCTATGGGCTCCTGTCAGGTATATATTATTGGAGGTAGGAGAATGTATGGGCTCCTGTCAGGTATATATTATTGGAGGTAGGAGAATGTATGGGCTTCTGTCAGGTATATATTATTGGAGGCAGCAGACTGTATGGGCTCCTGTCAGGTATATATTATTGGAGGCAGGAGAATGTATGGGCTCCTGTCAGGTATATATTATTGGAGCCAGGAGAATGTATGGGCTCCTGTCAGGTATATATTATAGGAGGCAGCAGAATGTGTGGGCTCCTGTCAGGTATATATTATTGGAGGCAGCAGAATGTATGGGCTCCTGTCAGGTATATATTATTGGAGGTAGGAGAATGTATGGGCTCCTGTCAGGTATATATTATTGGAGGTAGGAGAATGTATGGGCTCCTGTCAGGTATATATTATTGGAGGCAGGAGAATGTATGGGCTCCTGTCAGGTATATATTATTGGAGCCAGGAGAATGTATGGGCTCCTGTCAGGTATATATTATTGGAGGCAGCAGAATGTGTGGGCTCCTGTCAGGTATATATTATTGGAGGCAGGAGAATGTATGGGCTCCTGTCAGGTATATATTATTGGAGGCGGCAGAATCTATGGGCTCCTGCCAGGTATATATTATTGGAGGCATCAGAATGTATGGGCTCCTGTCAGGTATATATTATTGGAGGCATCAGAATGTATGGGCTCCTGTCAGGTATATATTATTGGAGGCAGCAGAATCTATGGGCTCCTGTCAGGTATATATTATTGGAGGCAGCAGAATGTATGGGCTCCTGTCAGGTATATATTATTGGAGGTAGGAGAATGTATGGGCTCCTGTCAGGTATATATTATTGGAGGTAGGAGAATGTATGGGCTCCTGTCAGGTATATATTATTGGAGGCGGCAGAATCTATGGGCTCCTGCCAGGTATATATTATTGGAGGCATCAGAATATATGGGCTCCTGTCAGGTATATATTATTGGAGGCAGCAGAATCTATGGGCTCCTGTCAGGTATATATTATTGGATGCAGCAGAATGTATGGGCTTCTGTCAGGCATATATTATTGGAGGCAGGAGAATGTATGGGCTCCTGTCAGGTATATATTATTGGAGGCAGGAGAATGTATGGGCTCCTGTCAGGTATATATTATTGGAGGCGGCAGAATCTATGGGCTCCTGTCAGGTATATATTATTGGAGGTAGGAGAATGTATGGGCTCCTGTCAGGTATATATTATTGGAGGTAGGAGAATGTATGGGCTTCTGTCAGGTATATATTATTGGAGGCAGCAGACTGTATGGGCTCCTGTCAGGTATATATTATTGGAGGCAGGAGAATGTATGGGCTCCTGTCAGGTATATATTATTGGAGCCAGGAGAATGTATGGGCTCCTGTCAGGTATATATTATAGGAGGCAGCAGAATGTGTGGGCTCCTGTCAGGTATATATTATTGGAGGCAGCAGAATGTATGGGCTCCTGTCAGGTATATATTATTGGAGGTAGGAGAATGTATGGGCTCCTGTCAGGTATATATTATTGGAGGTAGGAGAATGTATGGGCTCCTGTCAGGTATATATTATTGGAGGTAGGAGAATGTATGGGCTTCTGTCAGGTATATATTATTGGAGGCAGCAGAATGTATGGGCTCCTGTCAGGTATATATTATTGGAGGCAGCAGAATGTATGGGCTCCTGACAGGTATATATTATTGGAGGCAACAGAATCTATGGGCTCCTGTCAGGTATATATTATTGGAGGCAGCAGAATGTATGGGCTCCTGTCAGGTATATATTATTGGAGGCAGGAGAATGTATGGGCTCCTGTCAGGTATATATTATTGGAGCCAGCAGAATCTATGGGCTCCTGTCAGGTATATATTATTGGAGGCAGCAGAATGTATGGGTTCCTGTCAGGTATATATTATTGGAGGCAGCAGAATGTATGGGCTCCTGTCAGGTATATATTATTGGAGGCAGGAGAATGTATGGGCTCCTGTCAGGTATATATTATTGGAGGCGGCAGAATCTATGGGCTCCTGTCAGGTATATATTATTGGAGGTAGGAGAATCTATGGGCTCCTGTCAGGTATATATTATTGGAGGCGGCAGAATCTATGGGCTCCTGTCAGGTATATATTATTGGAGGCAGCAGAATGTATGGGCTCCTCTCAGGTATATATTATTGGAGGCAGGAGAATCTATGGGCTCCTGTCAGGTATATATTATTGGAGGCAGGAGTATCTATGGGCTCCTGTCAGGTATATATTATTGGAGGCAGGAGAATGTATGGGCTCCTGTCAGGTATATATTATTGGAGGCAGCAGAATCTATGGGCTCCTGTCAGGTATATATTATTGGAGGCAGCAGAATCTATGGGCTCCTGTCAGGTATATATTATTGGAGGCAGCAGAATGTATGGGCTTCTGTCAGGCATATATTATTGGAGGCAGGAGAATGTATGGGCTCCTGTCAGGTATATATTATTGGAGGCAGGAGAATGTATGGGCTGCTGTCAGGTATATATTATTGGAGGCGGCAGAATCTATGGGCTCCTGTCAGGTATATATTATTGGAGGTAGGAGAATGTATGGGCTCCTGTCAGGTATATATTATTGGAGGCAGGAGAATGTATGGGCTTCTGTCAGGTATATATTATTGGAGGCAGCAGACTGTATGGGCTCCTGTCAGGTATATATTATTGGAGGCAGGAGAATGTATGGGCTCCTGTCAGGTATATATTATTGGAGGTAGGAGAATGTATGGGCTTCTGTCAGGTATATATTATTGGAGGCAGCAGACTGTATGGGCTCCTGTCAGGTATATATTATTGGAGGCAGGAGAATGTATGGGCTCCTGTCAGGTATATATTATTGGAGCCAGGAGAATGTATGGGCTCCTGTCAGGTATATATTATTGGAGGCAGCAGAATGTGTGGGCTCCTGTCAGGTATATATTATTGGAGGCAGGAGAATGTATGGGCTCCTGTCAGGTATATATTATTGGAGGCGGCAGAATCTATGGGCTCCTGCCAGGTATATATTATTGGAGGCATCAGAATGTATGGGCTCCTGTCAGGTATATATTATTGGAGGCATCAGAATGTATGGGCTCCTGTCAGGTATATATTATTGGAGGCAGCAGAATCTATGGGCTCCTGTCAGGTATATATTATTGGAGGCAGCAGAATGTATGGGCTCCTGTCAGGTATATATTATTGGAGGTAGGAGAATGTATGGGCTCCTGACAGGTATATATTATTGGAGGTAGGAGAATGTATGGGCTCCTGTCAGGTATATATTATTGGAGGCGGCAGAATCTATGGGCTCCTGCCAGGTATATATTATTGGAGGCATCAGAATGTATGGGCTCCTGTCAGGTATATATTATTGGAGGCAGCAGAATCTATGGGCTCCTGTCAGGTATATATTATTGGAGGCAGCAGAATGTATGGGCTTCTGTCAGGCATATATTATTGGAGGCAGGAGAATGTATGGGCTCCTGTCAGGTATATATTATTGGAGGCAGGAGAATGTATGGGCTCCTGTCAGGTATATACTATTGGAGGCGGCAGAATCTATGGGCTCCTGTCAGGTATATATTATTGGAGGTAGGAGAATGTATGGGCTCCTGTCAGGTATATATTATTGGAGGTAGGAGAATGTATGGGCTTCTGTCAGGTATATATTATTGGAGGCAGCAGACTGTATGGGCTCCTGTCAGGTATATATTATTGGAGGCAGGAGAATGTATGGGCTCCTGTCAGGTATATATTATTGGAGCCAGGAGAATGTATGGGCTCCTGTCAGGTATATATTATAGGAGGCAGCAGAATGTGTGGGCTCCTGTCAGGTATATATTATTGGAGGCAGCAGAATGTATGGGCTCCTGTCAGGTATATATTATTGGAGGTAGGAGAATGTATGGGCTCCTGTCAGGTATATATTATTGGAGGTAGGAGAATGTATGGGCTCCTGTCAGGTATATATTATTGGAGGCAGGAGAATGTATGGGCTCCTGTCAGGTATATATTATTGGAGCCAGGAGAATGTATGGGCTCCTGTCAGGTATATATTATTGGAGGCAGCAGAATGTGTGGGCTCCTGTCAGGTATATATTATTGGAGGCAGGAGAATGTATGGGCTCCTGTCAGGTATATATTATTGGAGGCGGCAGAATCTATGGGCTCCTGCCAGGTATATATTATTGGAGGCATCAGAATGTATGGGCTCCTGTCAAGTATATATTATTGGAGGCATCAGAATGTATGGGCTCCTGTCAGGTATATATTATTGGAGGCAGCAGAATCTATGGGCTCCTGTCAGGTATATATTATTGGAGGCAGCAGAATGTATGGGCTCCTGTCAGGTATATATTATTGGAGGTAGGAGAATGTATGGGCTCCTGTCAGGTATATATTATTGGAGGTAGGAGAATGTATGGGCTCCTGTCAGGTATATATTATTGGAGGCGGCAGAATCTATGGGCTCCTGCCAGGTATATATTATTGGAGGCATCAGAATGTATGGGCTCCTGTCAGGTATATATTATTGGAGGCAGCAGAATCTATGGGCTCCTGTCAGGTATATATTATTGGATGCAGCAGAATGTATGGGCTTCTGTCAGGCATATATTATTGGAGGCAGGAGAATGTATGGGCTCCTGTCAGGTATATATTATTGGAGGCAGGAGAATGTATGGGCTCCTGTCAGGTATATATTATTGGAGGCGGCAGAATCTATGGGCTCCTGTCAGGTATATATTATTGGAGGTAGGAGAATGTATGGGCTCCTGTCAGGTATATATTATTGGAGGTAGGAGAATGTATGGGCTTCTGTCAGGTATATATTATTGGAGGCAGCAGACTGTATGGGCTCCTGTCAGGTATATATTATTGGAGGCAGGAGAATGTATGGGCTCCTGTCAGGTATATATTATTGGAGCCAGGAGAATGTATGGGCTCCTGTCAGGTATATATTATAGGAGGCAGCAGAATGTGTGGGCTCCTGTCAGGTATATATTATTGGAGGCAGCAGAATGTATGGGCTCCTGTCAGGTATATATTATTGGAGGTAGGAGAATGTATGGGCTCCTGTCAGGTATATATTATTGGAGGTAGGAGAATGTATGGGCTCCTGTCAGGTATATATTATTGGAGGTAGGAGAATGTATGGGCTTCTGTCAGGTATATATTATTGGAGGCAGCAGAATGTATGGGCTCCTGTCAGGTATATATTATTGGAGGCAGCAGAATGTATGGGCTCCTGACAGGTATATATTATTGGAGGCAACAGAATCTATGGGCTCCTGTCAGGTATATATTATTGGAGGCAGCAGAATGTATGGGCTCCTGTCAGGTATATATTATTGGAGGCAGGAGAATGTATGGGCTCCTGTCAGGTATATATTATTGGAGCCAGCAGAATCTATGGGCTCCTGTCAGGTATATATTATTGGAGGCAGCAGAATGTATGGGTTCCTGTCAGGTATATATTATTGGAGGCAGCAGAATGTATGGGCTCCTGTCAGGTATATATTATTGGAGGCAGGAGAATGTATGGGCTCCTGTCAGGTATATATTATTGGAGGCGGCAGAATCTATGGGCTCCTGTCAGGTATATATTATTGGAGGTAGGAGAATCTATGGGCTCCTGTCAGGTATATATTATTGGAGGCGGCAGAATCTATGGGCTCCTGTCAGGTATATATTATTGGAGGTAGTAGAATGTATGGGCTCCTCTCAGGTATATATTATTGGAGGCAGCAGAATGTATGGGCTCCTGACAGGTATATATTATTGGAGGCATCAGAATGTATGGGCTCCTGTCAGGTATATATTATCGGAGGCAGCAGAATCTATGGGCTCCTGTCAGGTATATATTATTGGAGGTAGGAGAATGTATGGGCTCCTGTCAGGTATATATTATTGGAGGTATGAGAATGTATGGGCTTCTGTCAGGTATATATTATTGGAGGCTGCAGAATGTATGGGCTCCTGTCAGGTATATATTATTGGAGGCTGCAGAATGTATGGGCTCCTGACAGGTATATATTATTGGAGGCAGCAGAATCTATGGGCTCCTGTCAGGTATATATTATTGGAGGCAGGAGAATGTATGGGCTCCTGTCAGGTATATATTATTGGAGGCAGGAGAATGTATGGGCTCCTGTCAGGTATATATTATTGGAGGCGGCAGAATCTATGGGCTCCTGTCAGGTATATATTATTGGAGGTAGGAGACTGTATGGGCTCCTGTCAGGTATATATTATTGGAGGTAGGAGAATGTATGGGCTTCTGTCAGGTATATATTATTGGAGGCAGCAGACTGTATGGGCTCCTGTCAGGTATATATTATTGGAGGCAGGAGAATGTATGGGCTCCTGTCAGGTATATATTATTGGAGCCAGGAGAATGTATGTGCTCCTGTCAGGTATATATTATTGGAGGCAGCAGAATGTATGGGCTCCTGTCAGGTATATATTATTGGAGGCAGGAGAATGTATGGGCTCCTGTCAGGTATATATTATTGGAGGCTGCAGAATCTATGGGCTCTTGACAGGTATATATTATTGGAGGCATCAGAATGTATGGGCTCCTGTCAGGTATATACTATTGGAGGCAGCAGAATCTATGGGCTCCTGTCAGGTATATATTGTTGGAGGCAGCAGAATGTATGGGCTCCTGTCAAGTATATGTTATTGGAGGTAGGAGAATGTATGGGCTCCTGTCAGGTATATATTATTGGAGGTAGGAGAATGTATGGGCTTCTGTCAGGTATATATTATTGGAGGCAGCAGAATGTATGAGCTCCTGTCAGGTATATATTATTGCAGGCAGCAGAATGTATGGGCTCCTGACAGGTATATATTATTGGAGGCAGCAGAAACTATGGGCTCCTGTCAGGTATATATTATTGGAGGCAGCAGAATGTATGGGCTCCTGTCAGGTATATATTATTGGAGGCAGGAGAATGTATGGGCTCCTGTCAGGTATATATTATTGGAGCCAGCAGAATCTATGGGCTCCTGTCAGGTATATATTATTGGAGGCAGCAGAATGTATGGGCTCCTCTCAGGTATATATTATTGGAGGCAGGAGAATCTATGGGCTCCTGTCAGGTATATATTATTGGAGGCAGGAGTATCTATGGGCTCCTGTCAGGTATATATTATTGGAGGCAGGAGAATGTATGGGCTCCTGTCAGGTATATATTATTGGAGGCAGCAGAATCTATGGGCTCCTGTCAGGTATATATTATTGGAGGCAGCAGAATCTATGGGCTCCTGTCAGGTATATATTATTGGAGGCAGCAGAATGTATGGGCTTCTGTCAGGCATATATTATTGGAGGCAGGAGAATGTATGGGCTCCTGTCAGGTATATATTATTGGAGGCAGGAGAATGTATGGGCTGCTGTCAGGTATATATTATTGGAGGCGGCAGAATCTATGGGCTCCTGTCAGGTATATATTATTGGAGGTAGGAGAATGTATGGGCTCCTGTCAGGTATATATTATTGGAGGCAGGAGAATGTATGGGCTTCTGTCAGGTATATATTATTGGAGGCAGCAGACTGTATGGGCTCCTGTCAGGTATATATTATTGGAGGCAGGAGAATGTATGGGCTCCTGTCAGGTATATATTATTGGAGGTAGGAGAATGTATGGGCTTCTGTCAGGTATATATTATTGGAGGCAGCAGACTGTATGGGCTCCTGTCAGGTATATATTATTGGAGGCAGGAGAATGTATGGGCTCCTGTCAGGTATATATTATTGGAGCCAGGAGAATGTATGGGCTCCTGTCAGGTATATATTATTGGAGGCAGCAGAATGTGTGGGCTCCTGTCAGGTATATATTATTGGAGGCAGGAGAATGTATGGGCTCCTGTCAGGTATATATTATTGGAGGCGGCAGAATCTATGGGCTCCTGCCAGGTATATATTATTGGAGGCATCAGAATGTATGGGCTCCTGTCAGGTATATATTATTGGAGGCATCAGAATGTATGGGCTCCTGTCAGGTATATATTATTGGAGGCAGCAGAATCTATGGGCTCCTGTCAGGTATATATTATTGGAGGCAGCAGAATGTATGGGCTCCTGTCAGGTATATATTATTGGAGGTAGGAGAATGTATGGGCTCCTGACAGGTATATATTATTGGAGGTAGGAGAATGTATGGGCTCCTGTCAGGTATATATTATTGGAGGCGGCAGAATCTATGGGCTCCTGCCAGGTATATATTATTGGAGGCATCAGAATGTATGGGCTCCTGTCAGGTATATACTATTGGAGGCAGCAGAATCTATGGGCTCCTGTCAGGTATATATTGTTGGAGGCAGCAGAATGTATGGGCTCCTGTCAAGTATATATTATTGGAGGTAGGAGAATGTATGGGCTCCTGTCAGGTATATATTATTGGAGGTAGGAGAATGTATGGGCTTCTGTCAGGTATATATTATTGGAGGCAGCAGAATGTATGAGCTCCTGTCAGGTATATATTATTGCAGGCAGCAGAATGTATGGGCTCCTGACAGGTATATATTATTGGAGGCAGCAGAAACTATGGGCTCCTGTCAGGTATATATTATTGGAGGCAGCAGAATGTATGGGCTCCTGTCAGGTATATATTATTGGAGGCAGGAGAATGTATGGGCTCCTGTCAGGTATATATTATTGGAGCCAGCAGAATCTATGGGCTCCTGTCAGGTATATATTATTGGAGGCAGCAGAATGTATGGGCTCCTCTCAGGTATATATTATTGGAGGCAGGAGAATCTATGGGCTCCTGTCAGGTATATATTATTGGAGGCAGGAGTATCTATGGGCTCCTGTCAGGTATATATTATTGGAGGCAGGAGAATGTATGGGCTCCTGTCAGGTATATATTATTGGAGGCAGCAGAATCTATGGGCTCCTGTCAGGTATATATTATTGGAGGCAGCAGAATCTTTGGGCTCCTGTCAGGTATATATTATTGGAGGCAGCAGAATGTATGGGCTTCTGTCAGGCATATATTATTGGAGGCAGGAGAATGTATGGGCTCCTGTCAGGTATATATTATTGGAGGCAGGAGAATGTATGGGCTGCTGTCAGGTATATATTATTGGAGGCGGCAGAATCTATGGGCTCCTGTCAGGTATATATTATTGGAGGTAGGAGAATGTATGGGCTCCTGTCAGGTATATATTATTGGAGGCAGGAGAATGTATGGGCTTCTGTCAGGTATATATTATTGGAGGCAGCAGACTGTATGGGCTCCTGTCAGGTATATATTATTGGAGGCAGGAGAATGTATGGGCTCCTGTCAGGTATATATTATTGGAGGTAGGAGAATGTATGGGCTTCTGTCAGGTATATATTATTGGAGGCAGCAGACTGTATGGGCTCCTGTCAGGTATATATTATTGGAGGCAGGAGAATGTATGGGCTCCTGTCAGGTATATATTATTGGAGCCAGGAGAATGTATGGGCTCCTGTCAGGTATATATTATTGGAGGCAGCAGAATGTGTGGGCTCCTGTCAGGTATATATTATTGGAGGCAGGAGAATGTATGGGCTCCTGTCAGGTATATATTATTGGAGGCGGCAGAATCTATGGGCTCCTGCCAGGTATATATTATTGGAGGCATCAGAATGTATGGGCTCCTGTCAGGTATATATTATTGGAGGCATCAGAATGTATGGGCTCCTGTCAGGTATATATTATTGGAGGCAGCAGAATCTATGGGCTCCTGTCAGGTATATATTATTGGAGGCAGCAGAATGTATGGGCTCCTGTCAGGTATATATTATTGGAGGTAGGAGAATGTATGGGCTCCTGACAGGTATATATTATTGGAGGTAGGAGAATGTATGGGCTCCTGTCAGGTATATATTATTGGAGGCGGCAGAATCTATGGGCTCCTGCCAGGTATATATTATTGGAGGCATCAGAATGTATGGGCTCCTGTCAGGTATATATTATTGGAGGCGGCAGAATCTATGGGCTCCTGTCAGGTATATATTATTGGAGGCAGCAGAATGTATGGGCTCCTGTCAGGTATATATTATTGGAGGCGGCAGAATCTATGGGCTCCTGCCAGGTATATATTATTGGAGGCATCAGAATGTATGGGCTCCTGTCAGGTATATATTATTGGAGGCAGCAGAATGTATGGGCTTCTGTCAGGCATATATTATTGGAGGCAGGAGAATGTATGGGCTCCTGTCAGGTATATATTATTGGAGGCAGGAGAATGTATGGGCTCCTGTCAGGTATATATTATTGGAGGCGGCAGAATCTATGGGCTCCTGTCAGGTATATATTATTGGAGGTAGGAGAATGTATGGGCTCCTGTCAGGTATATATTATTGGAGGTAGGAGAATGTATGGGCTTCTGTCAGGTATATATTATTGGAGGCAGCAGACTGTATGGGCTCCTGTCAGGTATATATTATTGGAGGCAGGAGAATGTATGGGCTCCTGTCAGGTATATATTATTGGAGCCAGGAGAATGTATGGGCTCCTGTCAGGTATATATTATAGGAGGCAGCAGAATGTGTGGGCTCCTGTCAGGTATATATTATTGGAGGCAGCAGAATGTATGGGCTCCTGTCAGGTATATATTATTGGAGGTAGGAGAATGTATGGGCTCCTGTCAGGTATATATTATTGGAGGTAGGAGAATGTATGGGCTCCTGTCAGGTATATATTATTGGAGGTAGGAGAATGTATGGGCTTCTGTCAGGTATATATTATTGGAGGCAGCAGAATGTATGGGCTCCTGTCAGGTATATATTATTGGAGGCAGCAGAATATATGGGCTCCTGACAGGTATATATTATTGGAGGCAGCAGAATCTATGGGCTCCTGTCAGGTATATATTATTGGAGGCAGCAGAATGTATGGGCTCCTGTCAGGTATATATTATTGGAGGCAGGAGAATGTATGGGCTCCTGTCAGGTATATATTATTGGAGCCAGCAGAATCTATGGGCTCCTGTCAGGTATATATTATTGGAGGCAGCAGAATGTATGGGTTCCTGTCAGGTATATATTATTGGAGGCAGCAGAATGTATGGGCTCCTGTCAGGTATATATTATTGGAGGCAGGAGAATGTATGGGCTCCTGTCAGGTATATATTATTGGAGGCGGCAGAATCTATGGGCTCCTGTCAGGTATATATTATTGGAGGCAGCAGAATGTATGGGCTCCTGTCAGGTATATATTATTGGAGGTAGGAGAATGTATGGGCTCCTGACAGGTATATATTATTGGAGGTAGGAGAATGTATGGGCTCCTGTCAGGTATATATTATTGGAGTCGGCAGAATCTATGGGCTCCTGCCAGGTATATATTATTGGAGGCATCAGAATGTATGGGCTCCTGTCAGGTATATATTATTGGAGGCGGCAGAATCTATGGGCTCCTGTCAGGTATATATTATTGGAGGCAGCAGAATGTATGGGCTCCTGTCAGGTATATATTATTGGAGGCGGCAGAATCTATGGGCTCCTGCCAGGTATATATTATTGGAGGCATCAGAATGTATGGGCTCCTGTCAGGTATATATTATTGGAGGCAGCAGAATGTATGGGCTTCTGTCAGGCATATATTATTGGAGGCAGGAGAATGTATGGGCTCCTGTCAGGTATATATTATTGGAGGCAGGAGAATGTATGGGCTCCTGTCAGGTATATATTATTGGAGGCGGCAGAATCTATGGGCTCCTGTCAGGTATATATTATTGGAGGTAGGAGAATGTATGGGCTCCTGTCAGGTATATATTATTGGAGGTAGGAGAATGTATGGGCTTCTGTCAGGTATATATTATTGGAGGCAGCAGACTGTATGGGCTCCTGTCAGGTATATATTATTGGAGGCAGGAGAATGTATGGGCTCCTGTCAGGTATATATTATTGGAGCCAGGAGAATGTATGGGCTCCTGTCAGGTATATATTATAGGAGGCAGCAGAATGTGTGGGCTCCTGTCAGGTATATATTATTGGAGGCAGCAGAATGTATGGGCTCCTGTCAGGTATATATTATTGGAGGTAGGAGAATGTATGGGCTCCTGTCAGGTATATATTATTGGAGGTAGGAGAATGTATGGGCTCCTGTCAGGTATATATTATTGGAGGTAGGAGAATGTATGGGCTTCTGTCAGGTATATATTATTGGAGGCAGCAGAATGTATGGGCTCCTGTCAGGTATATATTATTGGAGGCAGCAGAATGTATGGGCTCCTGACAGGTATATATTATTGGAGGCAGCAGAATCTATGGGCTCCTGTCAGGTATATATTATTGGAGGCAGCAGAATGTATGGGCTCCTGTCAGGTATATATTATTGGAGGCAGGAGAATGTATGGGCTCCTGTCAGGTATATATTATTGGAGCCAGCAGAATCTATGGGCTCCTGTCAGGTATATATTATTGGAGGCAGCAGAATGTATGGGTTCCTGTCAGGTATATATTATTGGAGGCAGCAGAATGTATGGGCTCCTGTCAGGTATATATTATTGGAGGCAGGAGAATGTATGGGCTCCTGTCAGGTATATATTATTGGAGGCGGCAGAATCTATGGGCTCCTGTCAGGTATATATTATTGGAGGTAGGAGAATGTATGGTCTCCTGTCAGGTATATATTATTGGAGGCGGCAGAATCTATGGGCTCCTGTCAGGTATATATTATTGGAGGTAGTAGAATGTATGGGCTCCTCTCAGGTATATATTATTGGAGGCAGCAGAATGTATGGGCTCCTGACAGGTATATATTATTGGAGGCATCAGAATGTATGGGCTCCTGTCAGGTATATATTATTGGAGGCAGCAGAATCTATGGGCTCCTGTCAGGTATATATTATTGGAGGTAGGAGAATGTATGGGCTCCTGTCAGGTATATATTATTGGAGGTATGAGAATGTATGGGCTTCTGTCAGGTATATATTATTGGAGGCTGCAGAATGTATGGGCTCCTGTCAGGTATATATTATTGGAGGCAGCAGAATGTATGGGCTCCTGACAGGTATATATTATTGGAGGCAGCAGAATCTATGGGCTCCTGTCAGGTATATATTATTGGAGGCAGGAGAATGTATGGGCTCCTGTCAGGTATATATTATTGGAGGCAGCAGAATGTATGGGCTCCTGTCAGGTATATACAGTCATGGCCAAAAGTTTTGAGAATGACACCAAAATTATATTTTCTCATGATCTGCTGGCCTCTGGTTTTTATTAGTGTTTGTCTGATGTTTATATCACATACAGAAATATAATCGCAATCATATTATGAGTACCGATAGGTTATATTGACAGTTAGAATGAGTTAATGCAGCAAGTCAATATTTGCAGTGTTGCCCCTTCTTCTTCAAGACCTCTGTAACTCTCCCTGGCATGCTCTCAATCAACTTTTGGACCAAATCCTGACTGATAGCATTCCATTCTTGCATAATCAATGCTTGCATTTTGCCAGAATTTGTTGTTTTTTGTTTGTCCACCCGTCTCTTGATGATTGACCACAAGTTCTCAATGGGATTAAGATCTGGGGAGTTTCCAGGCCATGGACCCAAAATCTCTATGTTTTGTTCCATGAGCCATTTTGTTATCACCTTTGCTTTATGGCAAGGTGCTCCATCATGCTGGAAAAGGCATTTTTGGGCGCCAAACTGCTCTTGGACGGTTGGGAGAAGTTGCTCTTGGAGGACACTCTGGTACCATTCTTTATTCATGGCTGTGTTTTTAGGCAAGACTGTGAGTGAGCCGATTCCCTTGGCTGAGAAGCAACCCCACACATGAATGGTTTCAGGATGTTTTACAGTTGGCATGAGACAAGACTGGTGGTAGCGCTCACCTCTTCTTCTCCGAATAAGCTGTTTTCCAGGTGTCCCAAACAATCGAAAAGGGGATTCATCAGAGAAAATGACTTTGCCCCAGTCCTCAGCAGTCCACTCCCTGTACCTTTTGCAGAATATCAGTCGGTCCCTGATGTTTTTTCTGGAGAGAAGTGGCTTCTTTGTTGCCCTCCTTGAAACCAGCCCTTGCTCAAAGAGTCTCCGCCTCACAGTGCGTGCAGAAGCACTCACACCAGCCTGCTGCCATTCCTGAGCTAGCTCGGCACTGCTGGTAGTCCGATCCCGCAGCTGAAACAGTTTTAAGATACGGTCCTGGCGCTTGTTGGTCTTTCTTGGGCACCCTGGAGCCTTTTTGACAACAATGGAAGCTCTCTCCTTGAAGTTCTTGATGATGCGATAGATTGTTGACTGAGGTGCAATCTTTGTAGCTGCGATACTCTTCCCTGTTAGGCCATTTTTGTGCAGTGCAATGATGGCTGCACGTGTTTCTTTAGAGATAACCATGGTTAACTGAAGAGAAACAATGATACCAAGAACCAGCCTCCTTTTAAAGTGTCCAGTAATGTCATTCTTACTTAATCATGACTGATTGATCGCCAGCCCTGTCCTCATCAACACCCACACCTGTGTTAATGGATCAATCACTAAAACGATGTTAGCTGCTCCTTTTAAGGCAGGACTGCAATGATGTTGAAATGTGTTTTGGGGGTTAAAGTTCATTTTCTGGGCAAATATTGACTTTGCAAGTACAGTAATTGCTGTTAAGCTGATCACTCTTTGACATTCAGGAGTATATGCAAATTGCCATTACAAAAAATGAAGCAGTAAACTTTGGAAAAATTACTATTTGTCTCATTCTCAATACTTTTGGCCATGACTGTATTATTGGAGGCTTCTGTCAGGCATATATTATTGGAGGCAGGAGAATGTATGGGCTCCTGTCAGGTATATATTATTGGAGGCAGGAGAATGTATGGGCTCCTGTCAGGTATATATTATTGGAGGCGGCAGAATCTATGGGCTCCTGTCAGGTATATATTATTGGAGGTAGGAGACTGTATGGGCTCCTGTCAGGTATATATTATTGGAGGTAGGAGAATGTATGGGCTTCTGTCAGGTATATATTATTGGAGGCAGCAGACTGTATGGGCTCCTATCAGGTATATATTATTGGAGGCAGGAGAATGTATGGGCTCCTGTCAGGTATATATTATTGGAGCCAGGAGAATGTATGGGCTCCTGTCAGGTATATATTATTGGAGGCAGCAGAATGTATGGGCTCCTGTCAGGTATATATTATTGGAGGCAGGAGAATGTATGGGCTCCTGTCAGGTATATATTATTGGAGGCGGCAGAATCTATGGGCTCCTGCCAGGTATATATTATTGGAGGCATCAGAATGTATGGGCTCCTGTCAGGTATATATCATTGGAGGCAGCAGAATCTATGGGCTCCTGTCAGGTATATATTATTGGAGGCAGCAGAATGTATGGGCTCCTGTCAGGTATATATTATTGGAGGTAGGAGAATGTATGGGCTCCTGTCAGGTATATATTATTGGAGGTAGGAGAATGTATGGGCTCCTGTCAGGTATATATTATTGGAGGTAGGAGAATGTATGGGCTTCTGTCAGGTGTATATTATTGGAGGCAGCAGAATGTATGGGCTCCTGTCAGGTATATATTATTGGAGGCAGCAGAATGTATGGGCTCCTGACAGGTATATATTATTGGAGGCAGCAGAATCTATGGGCTCCTGTCAGGTATATATTATTGGAGGCAGCAGAATGTATGGGCTCCTGTCAGGTATATATTATTGGAGGCAGGATAATGTATGGGCTCCTGTCAGGTATATATTATTGGAGCCAGCAGAATCTATGGGCTCCTGTCAGGTATATATTATTGGAGGTAGGAGAATGTATGGGCTTCTGTCAGGTATATATTATTGGAGGCAGCAGAATGTATGGGCTCCTGTCAGGTATATATTATTGGAGTCAGCAGAATGTATGGGCTCCTGTCAGGTATATATTATTGGAGGCAGCAGAATGTATGGGCTCCTGACAGGTATATATTATTGGAGGCAGCAGAATCTATGGGCTCCTGTCAGGTATATATTATTGGAGACAGCAGAATGTATGGGCTCCTGTCAGGTATATATTATTGGAGGCAGGAGAATGTATGGGCTCCTGTCAGGTATATATTATTGGAGCCAGCAGAATCTATGGGCTCCTGTCAGGTATATATTATTGGAGCCAGCAGAATGTATGGGCTCCTCTCAGGTATATATTATTGGAGGCAGGAGAATCTATGGGCTCCTGTCAGGTATATATTATTGGAGGTAGGAGTATCTATGGGCTCCTGTCAGGTATATATTATTGGAGGCCGGAGAATGTATGGGCTCCTGTCAGGTATATATTATTAGAGGCAGCAGAATCTATGGGCTCCTGTCAGGTATATATTATTGGAGGCAGCAGAATGTATGGGTTTCTGTCAGGCATATATTATTGGAGGCAGGAGAATGTATGGGCTCCTGTCAGGTATATATTATTGGAGGCAGGAGAATGTATGGGCTCCTGTCAGGTATATATTATTGGAGGCGGCAGAATCTATGGGCTCCTGTCAGGTATATATTATTGGAGGTAGGAGAATGTATGGGCTCCTGTCAGGTATATATTATTGGAGGTAGGAGAATGTATGGGCTTCTGTCAGATATATATTATTGGAGGCAGCAGACTGTATGGGCTCCTGTCAGGTATATATTATTGGAGCCAGGAGAATGTATGGGCTCCTGTCAGGTATATATTATAGGAGGCAGCAGAATGTGTGGGCTCCTGTCAGGTATATATTATTGGAGGCAGGAGAATGTATGGGCTCCTGTCAGGTATATATTATTGGAGGCGGCAGAATCTATGGGCTCCTGCCAGGTATATATTATTGGAGGCATCAGAATGTATGGGCTCCTGTCAGGTATATATTATTGGAGGCAGCAGAATCTATGGGCTCCTGTCAGGTATATATTATTGGAGGCAGCAGAATGTATGGGCTCCTGTCAGGTATATATTATTGGAGGTAGGAGAATGTATGGGCTCCTGTCAGGTATATATTATTGGAGGTAGGAGAATGTATGGGCTCCTGTCAGGTATATATTATTGGAGGTAGGAGAATGTATGGGCTTCTGTCAGGTATATATTATTGGAGGCAGCAGAATGTATGGGCTCCTGTCAGGTATATATTATTGGAGGCAGCAGAATGTATGGGCTCCTGACAGGTATATATTATTGGAGGCAGCAGAATCTATGGGCTCCTGTCAGGTATATATTATTGGAGGCAGCAAAATGTATGGGCTCCTGTCAGGTATATATTATTGGAGGCAGGAGAATGTATGGGCTCCTGTCAGGTATATATTATTGGAGCCAGCAGAATCTATGGGCTCCTGTCAGGTATATATTATTGGAGGCAGGAGAATGTATGGGTTCCTGTCAGGTATATATTATTGGAGGCAGCAGAATGTATGGGCTCCTGTCAGATATGTATTATTGGAGGCAGGAAAATGTATGGGCTCCTGTCAGGTATATATTATTGGAGGAGGCAGAATCTATGGGCTCCTGTCAGGTATATATTATTGAAGGTAGGAGAATGTATGGTCTCCAGTCAGGTATATATTATTGGAGGCGGCAGAATCTATGGGCTCCTGTCAGGTATATATTATTGGAGGTAGTAGAATGTATGGACTCCTCTCAGGTATATATTATTGGAGGCAGCAGAATGTATGGGCTCCTGCCAGGTATATATTATTGGAGGCATCAGAATGTATGGGCTCCTGTCAGGTATATATTATTGGAGGCAGCAGAATCTATGGTCTCCTGTCAGGTATATATTATTGGAGGTATGAGAATGTATGGGCTTCTGTCAGGTATATATTATTGGAGGCTGCAGAATGTATGGGCTCCTGTCAGGTATATATTATTGGAGGCAGCAGAATGTATGGGCTCCTGACAGGTATATATTATTGGAGGCAGCAGAATCTATGGGCTCCTGTCAGGTATATATTATTGGAGGCAGGAGAATGTATGGGCTCCTGTCAGGTATATATTATTGGAGGCAGCAGAATGTATGGGCTCCTGTCAGGTATATATTATTGGAGGTAGGAGAATGTATGGGCTCCTGTCAGGTATATGTTATTGGAGGCAGGAGAATGTATGGGCTCCTGTCAGGTATATATTATTGGAGGCAGCAGAATCTATGGGCTCCTGTCAGGTATATATTATTGGAGGCAGCAGAATGTATGGGCTTCTGTCAGGCATATATTATTGGAGGCAGGAGAATGTATGGGCTCCTGTCAGGTATATATTATTGGAGGCAGGAGAATGTATGGGCTCCTGTCAGGTATATATTATTGGAGGTGGCAGAATCTATGGGCTCCTGTCAGGTTTATATTATTGGAGGTAGGAGAATGTATGGGCTCCTGTCAGGTATATATTATTGGAGGTAGGAGAATGTATGGGCTTCTGTCAGGTATATATTATTGGAGGCAGCAGACTGTATGGGCTCCTGTCAGGTATATATTATTGGAGGCAGGAGAATGTATGGGCTCCTGTCAGGTATATATTATTGGAGCCAGGAGAATGTATGGGCTCCTGTCAGGTATATATTATAGGAGGCAGCAGAATGTGTGGGCTCCTGTCAGGTATATATTATTGGAGGCAGGAGAATGTATGGGCTCCTGTCAGGTATATATTATTGGAGGCGGCAGAATCTATGGGCTCCTGACAGGTATATATTATTGGAGGCATCAGAATGTATGGGCTCCTGTCAGGTATATATTATTGGAGGCAGCAGAATCTATGGGCTCCTGTCAGGTATATATTATTGGAGGCAGCAGAATGTATGGGCTCCTGTCAGGTATATATTATTGGAGGTAGGAGAATGTATGTGCTCCTGTCAGGTATATATTATTGGAGGTAGGAGAATGTATGGGCTCCTGTCAGGTATATATTATTGGAGGTAGGAGAATGTATGGGCTTCTGTCAGGTATATATTATTGGAGGCAGCAGAATGTATGAGCTCCTGTCAGGTATATATTATTGGAGGCAGCAGAATGTATGGGCTCCTGAAAGGTATATATTATTGGAGGCAGCAGAAACTATGGGCTCCTGTCAGGTATATATTATTGGAGGCAGCAGAATGTATGGGCTCCTGTCAGGTATATATTATTGGAGGCAGCAGAATGTATGGGCTCCTGTCAGGTATATATTATTGGAGGTAGGAGAATGTCTGGGCTCCTGTCAGGTATATGTTATTGGAGGCAGGAGAATGTATGGGCTCCTGTCAGGTATATATTATTGGAGGCAGCAGAATCTATGGGCTCCTGTCAGGTATATATTATTGGAGGCAGCAGAATGTATGGGCTTCTGTCAGGCATATATTATTGGAGGCATCAGAATGTATGGGCTCCTGTCAGGTATATATTATTGGAGGCAGGAGAATGTATGGGCTCCTGTCAGGTATATATTATTGGAGGTGGCAGAATCTATGGGCTCCTGTCAGGTATATATTATTGGAGGTAGGAGAATGTATGGGCTCCTGTCAGGTATATATTATTGGAGACAGCAGAATGTATGGGCTCCTGTCAGGTATATATTATTGGAGGTAGGAGAATGTATAGGCTTCTGTCAGGTATATATTATTGGAGGCAGCAGACTGTATGGGCTCCTGTCAGGTATATATTATTGGAGGCAGGAGAATGTATGGGCTCCTGTCAGGTATATATTATTGGAGCCAGGAGAATGTATGGGCTCCTGTCAGGTATATATTATAGGAGGCAGCAGAATGTGTGGGCTCCTGTCAGGTATATATTATTGGAGGCAGGAGAATGTATGGGCTCCTGTCAGGTATATATTATTGGAGGCGGCAGAATCTATGGGCTCCTGACAGGTATATATTATTGGAGGCATCAGAATGTATGGGCTCCTGTCAGGTATATATTATTGGAGGCAGCAGAATCTATGGGCTCCTGTCAGGTATATATTATTGGAGGCAGCAGAATGTATGGGCTCCTGTCAGGTATATATTATTGGAGGTAGGAGAATGTATGTGCTCCTGTCAGGTATATATTATTGGAGGTAGGAGAATGTATGGGCTCCTGTCAGGTATATATTATTGGAGGTAGGAGAATGTATGGGCTTCTGTCAGGTATATATTATTGGAGGCAGCAGAATGTATGAGCTCCTGTCAGGTATATATTATTGGAGGCAGCAGAATGTATGGGCTCCTGACAGGTATATATTATTGGAGGCAGCAGAAACTATGGGCTCCTGTCAGGTATATATTATTGGAGGCAACAGAAACTATGGGCTCCTGTCAGGTATATATTATTGGAGGCAGCAGAATGTATGGGCTCCTGTCAGGTATATATTATTGGAGGTAGGAGAATGTATGGGCTCCTGTCAGGTATATGTTATTGGAGGCAGGAGAATGTATGGGCTCCTGTCAGGTATATATTATTGGAGGCAGCAGAATCTATGGGCTCCTGTCAGGTATATATTATTGGAGGCAGCAGAATGTATGGGCTTCTGTCAGGCATATATTATTGGAGGCAGGAGAATGTATGGGCTCCTGTCAGGTATATATTATTGGAGGCAGGAGAATGTATGGGCTCCTGTCAGGTATATATTATTGGAGGTGGCAGAATCTATGGGCTCCTGTCAGGTATATATTATTGGAGGCAGGAGAATGTATGGGCTCCTGTCAGGTATATATTATAGGAGGCAGCAGAATGTGTGGGCTCCTGTCAGGTATATATTATTGGAGGCAGCAGAATGTATGGGCTCCTGTCAGGTATATATTATTGGAGGTAGGAGAATGTATGGGCTCCTGTCAGGTATATATTATTGGAGGTAGGAGAATGTATGGGCTTCTGTCAGGTATATATTATTGGAGGCAGCAGAATGTATGGGCTCCTGTCAGGTATATATTATTGGAGGCAGCAGAATGTATGGGCTCCTGACAGGTATATATTATTGGAGGCAGCAGAATCTATGGGCTCCTGTCAGGTATATATTATTGGAGGCAGCAGAATGTATGGGCTCCTGTCAGGTATATATTATTGGAGGCAGGAGAATGTATGGGCTCCTGTCAGGTATATATTATTGGAGCCAGCAGAATCTATGGGCTCCTGTCAGGTATATATTATTGGAGGCAGGAGAATGTATGGGTTCCTGTCAGGTATATATTATTGGAGGCAGCAGAATGTATGGGCTCCTGTCAGGTATATATTATTGGAGGCAGGAGAATCTATGGGCTCCTGTCAGGTATATATTATTGGAGGTAGGAGAATGTATGGTCTCCTGTCAGGTATATATTATTGGAGGCGGCAGAATCTATGGGCTCCTGTCAGGTGTCAGGTATATATTATTGGAGGCAGGAGAATCTATGGGCTCCTGTCAAGTATATATTATTGGAGGCAGCAGAATCTATGGGTCCTGTCAGGTATATATTATTGGAGGCAGGAGAATGTATGGGCTGCTGTCAGGTATATATTATTGGAGGCCGCAGAATCTATGGGCTCCTGTCAGGTATATATTATTGTAGGCAGCATAATGTATGGGCTTCTGTCAGGCATATATTATTGGAGGCAGGAGAATGTATGGGCTCCTGTCAGGTATATATTATTGGAGGCAGGAGAATGTATGGGCTCCTGTCAGGTATATATTATTGGAGGCGGCAGAATCTATGGGCTCCTGTCAGGCATATATTATTGGAGGTAGGAGAATGTATGGGCTCCTGTCAGGTATATATTATTGGAGGTAGGAGAATGTATGGGCTTCTGTCAGGTATATATTATTGGAGGCAGCAGACTGTATGGGCTCCTGTCAGGTATATATTATTGGAGGCAGGAGAATGTATGGGCTCCTGTCAGGTTTATATTATTGGAGCCAGGAGAATGTATGGGCTCCTGTCAGGTATATATTATTGGAGGCAGCAGAATGTATGGGCTCCTCTCAGGTATATATTATTGGAGGTAGGAGAATGTATGGGCTCCTGTCAGGTATATATTATTGGAGGCAGCAGAATCTATGGGCTCCTGCCAGGTATATATTATTGGAGGCATCAGAATGTATGGGCTCCTGTCAGGTATATATTATTGGAGGCAGCAGAATCTATGGGCTCCTGTCAGGTATATATTATTAGAGGCAGCAGAATGTATGGGCTCCTGTCAGGTATATATTATTGGAGGTAGGAGAATGTATGGGCTCCTGTCAGGTATATATTATTGGAGGTAGGAGAATGTATGGGCTCCTGTCAGGTATATATTATTGGAGGTAGGAGAATATATGGGCTTCTGTCAGGTATATATTATTGGAGGCAGCAGAATGTATGGGCTCCTGTCAGGTATATATTATTGGAGGCAGCAGAATGTATGGGCCCC
Source organism: Phyllobates terribilis (assembly GCF_046119375.1). NCBI lineage: Eukaryota > Metazoa > Chordata > Amphibia > Anura > Dendrobatidae > Phyllobates > Phyllobates terribilis. Next base: position 67,164,696 of record NW_027362765.1, read on the forward strand.
TGACAGGTATATATTATTGGAGGTAGCAGAATCTATGGGCTCCTGTCAGGTATATATTATTGGAGGCAGAAGAATGTATGGGCTCCTGTCAGGTATATATTATTGGAGGCAGGAGAATGTATGGGCTCCTGTCAGGTATATATTATTGGAGCCAGTAGAATCTATGGGCTCCTGTCAGGTATATATTATTGGAGGCAGCAGAATGTATGGGCTCCTCTCAGGTATATATTATTGGAGGCAGGAGAATCTATGAGCTCCTGTCAGGTATATATTATTGGAGGCAGGAGTATCTATGGTCTCCTGTCAGGTATATATTATTGGAGGCCGGAGAATGTATGGGCTCCTGTCAGGTATATATTATTAGAGGCAGAAGAATCTATGGGCTCCTGTCAGGTATATATTATTGGAGGCAGCAGAATGTATGGGCTTCTGTCAGGCATATATTATTTAAGGCAGGAGAATGTATGGGCTCCTGTCAGGTATATATTATTGGAGGCAGGAGAATGTATGGGCTCCTGTCAGGTATATATTATTGGAGGCAGCAGAATCTATGGGCTCCTGTCAGGTATATATTATTGGAGGTAGGAGAATGTATGGGCTCCTGTCAGGTATATATTATTGGAGGTAGGAGAATGTATGGGCTTCTGTCAGATATATATTATTGGAGGCAGCAGACTGTATGGGCTCCTGTCAGGTATATATTATTGGAGCCAGGAGAAGGTATGGGCTCCTGTCAGGTATATATTATAGGAGGCAGCAGAATGTGTGGGCTCCTGTCAGGTATATATTATTGGAGGCAGGAGAATGTATGGGCTCCTGTCAGGTATATATTATTGGAGGCGGCAGAATCTATGGGCTCCTGCCAGGTATATATTATTGGAGGCATCAGAATGTATGGGCTCCTGTCAGGTATATATTTTTGGAGGCAGCAGAATCTATGGGCTCCTGTCAGGTATATATTATTGGAGGCAGCAGAATGTATGGGCTCCTGTCAGGTATATATTATTGGAGGTAGGAGAATGTATGGGCTCCTGTCAGGTATATATTATTGGAGGTAGGAGAATGTATGGGCTCCTGTCAGGTATATATTATTGGAGGTAGGAGAATGTATGGGCTTCTGTCAGGTATATATTATTGGAGGCAGCAGAATGTATGGGCTCCTGACAGGTATATATTATTGGAGGCAGCAGAATCTATGGGCTCCTGTCAGGTATATATTATTGGAGGCAGCAGAATGTATGGGCTCCTGTCAGGTATATATTATTGGAGGCAGGAGAATGTATGGGCTCCTGTCAGGTATATATTATTGGAGCCAGCAGAATCTATGGGCTCCTGTCAGGTATATATTATTGGAGGCAGGAGAATGTATGGGTTCCTGTCAGGTATATATTATTGGAGGCAGCAGAATGTATGGGCACCTGTCAGGTATATATTATTGGAGGCAGGAGAATGTATGGGCTCCTGTCAGGTATATATTATTGGAGGCGGCAGAATCTATGGGCTCCTGTCAGTTATATATTATTGGAGGTAGGAGAATGTATGGTCTCCTGTCAGGTATATATTATTGGAGGCGGCAGAATCTATGGGCTCCTGTCCGGTATATATTATTGGAGGTAGTAGAATGTATGGGCTCCTCTCAGGTATATATTATTGGAGGCAGCAGAATGTATGGGCTCCTGCCAGGTATATATTATTGGAGGCATCAGAATGTATGGGCTCCTGTCAGGTATATATTATTGGAGGCAGCAGAATCTATGGGCTCCTGTCAGGTATATATTATTGGAGGTAGGAAAATGTATGGGCTCCTGTCAGGTATATATTATTGGAGGTATGAGAATGTATGGGCTTCTGTCAGGTATATATTATTGGAGGCTGCAGAATGTATGGGCTTCTGTCAGGTATATATTATTGGAGGCAGCAGAATGTATGGGCTCCTGAAAGGTATATATTATTGGAGGCAGCAGAATCTATGGGCTCCTGTCAGGTATATATTATTGGAGGCAGGAGAATGTATGGGCTCCTGTCAGGTATATATTATTGGAGGCAGCAGAATGTATGGGCTCCTGTCAGGTATATATTATTGGAGGCAGCAGAATGTATGGGCTCCTGTCAGGTATATATTATTGGAGGCAGCAGAATGTATGGGCTCATGTCAGGTATATATTATTGGAGGCAGGAGAATGTATGGGCTCCTGTCAGGTATATATTATTGGAGGTAGGAGAATGTATGGGCTCCTGTCAGGTATATATTATTGGAGGCAGGAGAATCTATGGGCTCCTGTCAAGTATATATTATTGGAGGCAGCAGAATCTATGGGTCCTGTCAGGTATATATTATTGGAGGCAGGAGAATGTATGGGCTGCTGTCAGGTATATATTATTGGAGGCCGCAGAATCTATGGGCTCCTGTCAGGTATATATTATTGGAGGCAGCAGAATGTATGGGCTTCTGTCAAGCATATATTATTGGAGGCAGGAGAATGTATGGGCTCCTTTCAGGTATATATTATTGGAGGCAGGAGAATGTATGGGCTCCTGTCAGGTATATATTATTGGAGGTGGCAGAATCTATGGGCTCCTGTCAGGTATATATTATTGGAGGTAGGAGAATGTATGGGCTCCTGACAGGTATATATTATTGGAGGCGGCAGAATCTATGGGCTCCTGCCAGGTATATATTATTGGAGGCATCAGAATGTATGGGCTCCTGTCAGGTATATATTATTGGAGGCAGGAGAATCTATGGGCTCCTGTCAGGTATATATTATTGGAGGCAGCAGAATGTATGGGCTCCTGTCAGGTATATATTATTGGAGGTAGGAGAATGTATGGGCTCCTGTCAGGTATATATTATTTGAGGTAGGAGAATGTATGGGCTCCTGTCAGGTATATATTATTGGAGGTAGGAGAATGTATGGGCTTCTGTCAGGTATATATTATTGGAGGCAGCAGAATGTATAGGCTCCTGTCAGGTATATATTATTGGAGGCAGCAGAATGTATGGGCTCCTGAAAGGTATATATTATTGGAGGCAGCAGAATCTATGGGCTCCTGTCAGGTATATATTATTGGAGGCAGCAGAATGTATGGGCTCCTGTCAGGTATATATTATTGGAGGCAGGAGAATGTATGGGCTCCTGTCAGGTATATATTATTGGAGCCAGCAGAATCTATGGGCTCCTGTCAGGTATATATTATTGGAGGCAGGAGAATGTATGGGTTCCTGTCAGGTATATATTATTGGAGGCAGCAGAATGTATGGGCTCCTGTCAGGTATATATTATTGGAGGCAGGAGAATGTATGGGCTCCTGTCAGGTATATATTATTGGAGGCGGCAGAATCTATGGGCTCCTGTCAGGTATATATTATTAGAGTTAGGAGAATGTATGGTCTCCTGTCAGGTATATATTATTGGAGGCGGCAGAATCTATGGGCTCCTGTCAGGTATATATTATTGGAGGTAGTAGAATGTATTGGCTCCTCTCAGGTATATATTATTGGAGGCAGCAGAATGTATGGGCTCCTGCCAGGTATATATTATTGGAGGCATCAGAATGTATGGGCTCCTGTCAGGTATATATTATTGGAGGCAGCAGAATCTATGGGCTCCTGTCAGGTATATATTATTGGAGGTAGGAGAATGTATGGGCTCCTGTCAGGTATATATTATTGGAGGTATGAGAATGTATGGGCTTCTGTCAGGTATATATTATTGGGGGCTGCAGAATGTATGGGCTCCTGTCAGGTATATATTATTGGAGGCAGCAGAATGTATGGGCTCCTGACAGGTATATATTATTGGAGGCAGCAGAATCTATGGGCTCCTGTCAGGTATATATTATTGGAGGCAGGAGAATGTATGGGCTCCTGTCAGGTATATATTATTGGAGGCAGCAGAATGTATGGGCTCCTGTCAGGTATATATTATTGGAGGCAGCAGAATGTATGGGCTCCTGTCAGGTATATATTATTGGAGGCAGCAGAATGTATGGGCTCATGTCAGGTATATATTATTGGAGGCAGGAGAATCTATGGGCTCCTGTCAGGTATATATTATTGGAGGTAGGAGAATGTATGGGCTCCTGTCAGGTATATATTATTGGAGGCAGGAGAATCTATGGGCTCCTGTCAAGTCTATATTATTGGAGGCAGCAGAATCTATGGGTCCTGTCAGGTATATATTATTGGAGGCAGGAGAATGTATGGGCTGCTGTCAGGTATATATTATTGGAGGCCGCAGAATCTATGGGCTCCTGTCAGGTATATATTATTGGAGGCAGCAGAATGTATGGGCTTCTGTCAGGCATATATTATTGGAGGCAGGAGAATGTATGGGCTCCTGTCAGGTATATATTATTGGAGGCAGGAGAATGTATGGGCTCCTGTCAGGTATATATTATTGGAGGTGGCAGAATCTATGGGCTCCTGTCAGGTATATATTATTGGAGGCATCAGAATGTATGGGCTCCTGTCAGGTATATATTATTGGAGGCAGCAGAATCTATGGGCTCCTGTCAGGTATATATTATTAGAGGCAGCAGAATGTATGGGCTCCTGTCAGGTATATATTATTGGAGGTAGGAGAATGTATGGGCTCCTGTCAGGTATATATTATTGGAGGTAGGAGAATGTATGGGCTCCTGTCAGGTATATATTATTGGAGGTAGGAGAATATATGGGCTTCTGTCAGGTATATATTATTGGAGGCAGCAGAATGTATGGGCTCCTGTCAGGTATATATTATTGGAGGCAGCAGAATGTATGGGCCCCTGACAGGTATATATTATTGGAGGTAGCAGAATCTATGGGCTCCTGTCAGGTATATATTATTGGAGGCAGAAGAATGTATGGGCTCCTGTCAGGTATATATTATTGGAGGCAGGAGAATGTATGGGCTCCTGTCAGGTATATATTATTGGAGCCAGCAGAATCTATGGGCTCCTGTCAGGTATATATTATTGGAGGCAGCAGAATGTATGGGCTCCTCTCAGGTATATATTATTGGAGGCAGGAGAATCTATGAGCTCCTGTCAGGTATATATTATTGGAGGCAGGAGTATCTATGGTCTCCTGTCAGGTATATATTATTGGAGGCCGGAGAATGTATGGGCTCCTGTCAGGTATATATTATTAGAGGCAGAAGAATCTATGGGCTCCTGTCAGGTATATATTATTGGAGGCAGCAGAATGTATGGGCTTCTGTCAGGCATATATTATTTAAGGCAGGAGAATGTATGGGCTCCTGTCAGGTATATATTATTGGAGGCAGGAGAATGTATGGGCTCCTGTCAGGTATATATTATTGGAGGCAGCAGAATCTATGGGCTCCTGTCAGGTATATATTATTGGAGGTAGGAGAATGTATGGGCTCCTGTCAGGTATATATTATTGGAGGTAGGAGAATGTATGGGCTTCTGTCAGATATATATTATTGGAGGCAGCAGACTGTATGGGCTCCTGTCAGGTATATATTATTGGAGCCAGGAGAAGGTATGGGCTCCTGTCAGGTATATATTATAGGAGGCAGCAGAATGTGTGGGCTCCTGTCAGGTATATATTATTGGAGGCAGGAGAATGTATGGGCTCCTGTCAGGTATATATTATTGGAGGCGGCAGAATCTATGGGCTCCTGCCAGGTATATATTATTGGAGGCATCAGAATGTATGGGCTCCTGTCAGGTATATATTTTTGGAGGCAGCAGAATCTATGGGCTCCTGTCAGGTATATATTATTGGAGGCAGCAGAATGTATGGGCTCCTGTCAGGTATATATTATTGGAGGTAGGAGAATGTATGGGCTCCTGTCAGGTATATATTATTGGAGGTAGGAGAATGTATGGGCTCCTGTCAGGTATATATTATTGGAGGTAGGAGAATGTATGGGCTCCTGACAGGTATATATTATTGGAGGCAGCAGAATCTATGGGCTCCTGTCAGGTATATATTATTGGAGGCAGCAGAATGTATGGGCTCCTGTCAGGTATATATTATTGGAGGCAGGAGAATGTATGGGCTCCTGTCAGGTATATATTATTGGAGCCAGCAGAATCTATGGGCTCCTGTCAGGTATATATTATTGGAGGCAGGAGAATGTATGGGTTCCTGTCAGGTATATATTATTGGAGGCAGCAGAATGTATGGGCACCTGTCAGGTATATATTATTGGAGGCAGGAGAATGTATGGGCTCCTGTCAGGTATATATTATTGGAGGCGGCAGAATCTATGGGCTCCTGTCAGTTATATATTATTGGAGGTAGGAGAATGTATGGTCTCCTGTCAGGTATATATTATTGGAGGCGGCAGAATCTATGGGCTCCTGTCCGGTATATATTATTGGAGGTAGTAGAATGTATGGGCTCCTCTCAGGTATATATTATTGGAGGCAGCAGAATGTATGGGCTCCTGCCAGGTATATATTATTGGAGGCATCAGAATGTATGGGCTCCTGTCAGGTATATATTATTGGAGGCAGCAGAATCTATGGGCTCCTGTCAGGTATATATTATTGGAGGTAGGAAAATGTATGGGCTCCTGTCAGGTATATATTATTGGAGGTATGAGAATGTATGGGCTTCTGTCAGGTATATATTATTGGAGGCTGCAGAATGTATGGGCTTCTGTCAGGTATATATTATTGGAGGCAGCAGAATGTATGGGCTCCTGAAAGGTATATATTATTGGAGGCAGCAGAATCTATGGGCTCCTGTCAGGTATATATTATTGGAGGCAGGAGAATGTATGGGCTCCTGTCAGGTATATATTATTGGAGGCAGCAGAATGTATGGGCTCCTGTCAGGTATATATTATTGGAGGCAGCAGAATGTATGGGCTCCTGTCAGGTATATATTATTGGAGGCAGCAGAATGTATGGGCTCATGTCAGGTATATATTATTGGAGGCAGGAGAATGTATGGGCTCCTGTCAGGTATATATTATTGGAGGTAGGAGAATGTATGGGCTCCTGTCAGGTATATATTATTGGAGGCAGGAGAATCTATGGGCTCCTGTCAAGTATATATTATTGGAGGCAGCAGAATCTATGGGTCCTGTCAGGTATATATTATTGGAGGCAGGAGAATGTATGGGCTGCTGTCAGGTATATATTATTGGAGGCCGCAGAATCTATGGGCTCCTGTCAGGTATATATTATTGGAGGCAGCAGAATGTATGGGCTTCTGTCAAGCATATATTATTGGAGGCAGGAGAATGTATGGGCTCCTTTCAGGTATATATTATTGGAGGCAGGAGAATGTATGGGCTCCTGTCAGGTATATATTATTGGAGGTGGCAGAATCTATGGGCTCCTGTCAGGTATATATTATTGGAGGTAGGAGAATGTATGGGCTCCTGTCAGGTATATATTATTGGAGGCGGCAGAATCTATGGGCTCCTGCCAGGTATATATTATTGGAGGCATCAGAATGTATGGGCTCCTGTCAGGTATATATTATTGGAGGCAGGAGAATCTATGGGCTCCTGTCAGGTATATATTATTGGAGGCAGCAGAATGTATGGGCTCCTGTCAGGTATATATTATTGGAGGTAGGAGAATGTATGGGCTCCTGTCAGGTATATATTATTTGAGGTAGGAGAATGTATGGGCTCCTGTCAGGTATATATTATTGGAGGCGGCAGAATCTATGGGCTCCTGTCAGGTATATATTATTGGAGGTAGGAGAATGTATGGGCTTCTGTCAGGTATATATTATTGGAGGCAGCAGAATGTATAGGCTCCTGTCAGGTATATATTATTGGAGGCAGCAGAATGTATGGGCTCCTGAAAGGTATATATTATTGGAGGCAGCAGAATCTATGGGCTCCTGTCAGGTATATATTATTGGAGGCAGCAGAATGTATGGGCTCCTGTCAGGTATATATTATTGGAGGCAGGAGAATGTATGGGCTCCTGTCAGGTATATATTATTGGAGCCAGCAGAATCTATGGGCTCCTGTCAGGTATATATTATTGGAGGCAGGAGAATGTATGGGTTCCTGTCAGGTATATATTATTGGAGGCAGCAGAATGTATGGGCTCCTGTCAGGTATATATTATTGGAGGCAGGAGAATGTATGGGCTCCTGTCAGGTATATATTATTGGAGGCGGCAGAATCTATGGGCTCCTGTCAGGTATATATTATTAGAGTTAGGAGAATGTATGGTCTCCTGTCAGGTATATATTATTGGAGGCGGCAGAATCTATGGGCTCCTGTCAGGTATATATTATTGGAGGTAGTAGAATGTATGGGCTCCTCTCAGGTATATATTATTGGAGGCAGCAGAATGTATGGGCTCCTGCCAGGTATATATTATTGGAGGCATCAGAATGTATGGGCTCCTGTCAGGTATATATTATTGGAGGCAGCAGAATCTATGGGCTCCTGTCAGGTATATATTATTGGAGGTAGGAGAATGTATGGGCTCCTGTCAGGTATATATTATTGGAGGTATGAGAATGTATGGGCTTCTGTCAGGTATATATTATTGGGGGCTGCAGAATGTATGGGCTCCTGTCAGGTATATATTATTGGAGGCAGCAGAATGTATGGGCTCCTGACAGGTATATATTATTGGAGGCAGCAGAATCTATGGGCTCCTGTCAGGTATATATTATTGGAGGCAGGAGAATGTATGGGCTCCTGTCAGGTATATATTATTGGAGGCAGCAGAATGTATGGGCTCCTGTCAGGTATATATTATTGGAGGCAGCAGAATGTATGGGCTCCTGTCAGGTATATATTATTGGAGGCAGCAGAATGTATGGGCTCATGTCAGGTATATATTATTGGAGGCAGGAGAATCTATGGGCTCCTGTCAGGAATATATTATTGGAGGTAGGAGAATGTATGGGCTCCTGTCAGGTATATATTATTGGAGGCAGGAGAATCTATGGGCTCCTGTCAAGTCTATATTATTGGAGGCAGCAGAATCTATGGGTCCTGTCAGGTATATATTATTGGAGGCAGGAGAATGTATGGGCTGCTGTCAGGTATATATTATTGGAGGCCGCAGAATCTATGGGCTCCTGTCAGGTATATATTATTGGAGGCAGCAGAATGTATGGGCTTCTGTCAGGCATATATTATTGGAGGCAGGAGAATGTATGGGCTCCTGTCAGGTATATATTATTGGAGGCAGGAGAATGTATGGGCTCCTGTCAGGTATATATTATTGGAGGTGGCAGAATCTATGGGCTCCTGTCAGGTATATATTATTGGAGGTAGGAGAATGTATGGGCTCCTGTCAGGTATATATTATTGGAGGTAGGAGAATGTATGGGCTTCTGTCAGGTATATATTATTGGAGGCAGCAGACTGTATGGGCTCCTGTCAGGTATATATTATTGGAGGCAGGAGAATGTATGGGCTCCTGTCAGGTATATATTATTGGAGCCAGGAGAATGTATGGGCTCCTGTCAGGTATAAATTATTGGAGGCAGCAGAATGTATGGGCTCCTGTCAGGTATATATTATTGGAGGCAGGAGAATGTATGGGCTCCTGTCAGGTATATATTATTGGAGGCGGCAGAATCTATGGGCTCCTGCCAGGTATATATTATTGGAGGCATCAGAATGTATGGGCTCCTGTCAGGTATATATTATTGGAGGCAGCAGAATCTATGGGCTCCTGTCAGGTATATATTATTGGAGGCAGCAGAATGTATGGGCTCCTGTCAGGTATATATTATTGGAGGTAGGAGAATGTATGGGCTCCTGTCAGGTATATATTATTGGAGGTAGGAGAATGTATGGGCTCCTGTCAGGTATATATTATTGGAGGTAGGAGAATGTATGGGCTTCTGTCAGGTATATATTATTGGAGGCAGAAGAATGTATGGGCTCCTGTCAGGTATATATTATTGGAGGCAGCAGAATGTCTGGGCTCCTGACAGATATATATTATTGGAGGCAGCAGAATCTATGGGCTCCTGTCAGGTATATATTATTGGAGGCAGCAGAATGTATGGGCTCCTGTCAGGTATATATTATTGGAGGCAGGAGAATGTATGGGCTCCTGTCAGGTATATTTTATTGGAGCCAGCAGAATCTATGGGCTCCTGTCAGGTATATATTATTGGAGGCAGCAGAATGTATCAGCTCCTCTCAGGTATATATTATTGGAGGCAGGAGAATCTATGGGCTCCTGTCAGGTATATATTATTGGAGGCAGGAGTATCTATGGGCTCCTGTCAGGTATATATTATTGGAGGCCGGAGAATGTATGGGCTCCTGTCAGGTATATATTCTTAGAGGCAGCAGAATCTATGGGCTCCTGTCAGGTATATATTATTGGAGGCAGCAGAATGTATGGGCTTCTGTCAGGCATATATTATTGGAGGCAGGAGAATGTATGGACTCCTGTCAGGTATATATTATTGGAGGCAGGAGAATGTATGGGCTCCTGTCAGGTATATATTATTGGAGGCGGCAGAATCTATGGGCTCCTGTCAGGTATATATTATTGGAGGTAGGAGAATGTATGGGCTCCTGTCAGGTATATATTATTGGAGGTAGGAGAATGTATGGGCTTCTGTCAGATATATATTATTGGAGGCAGCAGACTGTATGGGCTCCTGTCAGGTATATATTATTGGAGGCATGAGAATGTATGGGCTCCTGTCAGGTATATATTATTGGAGCCAGGAGAATGTATGGTCTCCTGCCAGGTATATATTATTGGAGGCATCAGAATGTATGGGCTCCTGTCAAGTATATATTATTGGAGGCAGCAGAATCTATGGGCTCCTGTCAGGTATATATTATTGGAGGCAGCAGAATGTATGGGCTCCTGTCAGGTATATATTATTGGAGGTAGGAGAATGTATGGGCTCCTGTCAGGTATATATTATTGGAGGTAGGAGAATGTATGGGCTCCTGTCAGGTATATATTATTGGAGGTAGGAGAATGTATGGGCTTCTGTCAGGTATATATTATTGGAGGCAGCAGAATGTATGGGCTCCTGTCAGGTATATATTATTGGAGGCAGCAGAATGTATGGGCTCCTGACAGGTATATATTATTGGAGGCAGCAGAATCTATGGGCTCCTGTGAGGTATATATTATTGGAGACAGCAGAATGTATGGGCTCCTGTCAGGTATATATTATTGGAGGCAGGAGAATGTATGGGCTCCTGTCAGGCATATATTATTGGAGCCAGCAGAATCTATGGGCTCCTGTCAGGTATATATTATTGGAGGCAGGAGAATGTATGGGTACCTGTCAGGTATATATTATTGGAGGCAGCAGAATGTATGGGCTCCTGTCAGGTATATATTATTGGAGGCAGGAGAATGTATGGGCTCCTGTCAGGTATATATTATTGGAGGTAGAAGAATGTATGGGCTCCTGTCAGGTATATATTATTGGAGGTAGGAGAATGTATGTGCTCCTGTCAGGTATATATTATTGGAGGCAGGAGAATCTATGGGCTCCTGTCAGGTATATATTATTGGAGGCAGGAGAATCTATGGGCTCCTGTCAGGTATATATTATTGGAGGCAGCAGAATGTATGGGCTCCTGTCAGGTATATATTATTGGAGGCAGCAGATTCTATGGGCTCCTGTCAGGTATATATTATTGGAGGCAGCAGAATGTATGGGCTCCTGTCAGGTATTTATTATTGGAGGCAGCAGAATGTATGGGCTCCTGTCAGGTATATATTATTGGAGGCAGGAGAATATATGGGCTCCTGTCAGGTATATATTATTGGAGGCAGCAGAATGTATGGGCTCCTGTCAGGTATATATTATTGGAGGCAGGAGAATGTATGGGCTCCTGTCAGGTATATATTATTGGAGCCAGCAGAATGTATGGGCTCCTGTCAGGTATATATTATTGGAGGCAGGAGAATGTATCGGCTCCTGTCAGGTATATATTATTGGAGGCAGCAGAATGTATGGGCTCCTGTCAGCTATATATTCTTGGAGGCAGGAGAATGTATCAGCTCCTGTCAGGTATATATTATTGGAGGCAGCAGAATCTATGGGCTACTGTCAGGTATATATTATTGGAGGCAGGAGAATGTATGGGCTACTGTCAGGTATATATTATTGGAGGCAGCAGAATGTATGGGCTCCTGTCAGCTATATATTATTGGAGGCAGGAGAATGTATCGGCTCCTGTCAGGTATATATTATTGGAGGCAGGAGAATGTATGGGCTCCTGTCCGGTATATATTATTGGAGGTAGGAGAATGTATGGGCTTCTGTCAGGTATATATTATTGGAGGCAGCAGAATGTATGGGCTCCTGTCAGGTATATATTATTGGAGGCAGGAGAATGTATGGGCTCCTGTCAGGTATATTTTATTGGAGTCAGGAGAATGTATGGGCTCCTGTCCGGTATATATTATTGGAGGTAGGAGAATGTATGGGCTTCTGTCAGGTATATATTATTGGAGGCAGCAGAATGTATGGGCTCCTGTCAGGTATATATTATTGGAGGCAGCAGAATGTATGGGCTCCTGTCAGGTATACATTATTGGAGGTAGGAGAATGTATGGGCTCCTGTCAGGTATATATTATTGGAGTCAGGAGAATGTATGGGCTCCTGTCAGGTATATATTATTGGAGGCAGCAGAATCTATGGGCTCCTGTCCGGTATATATTATTGGAGGTAGGAGAATGTATGGGCTTCTGTCTGGTATATATTATTGGAGGCAGCAGAATGTATGGGCTCCTGTCAGGTATATATTTTTGGAGGCAGCAGAATGTATGGGCTCCTGTCAGGTATATATTATTGGAGGCAGGAGAATCTATGGGCTCCTGTCAGGTATATATTATTGGAGCCAGGAGAATGTATGGGCTTCTGTCAGGTATATATTATTGGAGGCAGCAGAATGTATGGGCTCCTGTCAGGTATATATTATTGGAGGCAGGAGAATCTATGGGCTCCTGTCAGGTATATATTATTGGAGGCAGGAGAATGCATGGGCTCCTGTCAGGTATATATTATTGGAGGCAGGAGAATGCATGGGCTCCTGTCAGGTATATATTATTGGAGGCAGGAGAATGTATGGGCTCATGTCAGGTATATATTATTGGAGGCAGTAGAATGTATGGGCTCCTGTCAGGTATATATTATTGGAGGCAGGATAATGTATGGGCTCCTGTCAGGTATATATTATTGGAGGCAGGAGAATGTATGGGCTCCTGTCAGGTATATATTATTGGAGGCAGCAGAATCTATGGGCTTCTGTCCGGTATATATTATTGGAGGCAGCAGAATCTATGGGCTCCTGTCCGGTATATATTATTGGAGGCAGCAGAATCTATGGGCTCCTGTCCGGTATATATTATTGGAGGCAGCAGAATGTCTGGGCTCCTGTCAGGTATATGTTATTGGAGGCAGGAGAATGTAATGGCTCCTGTCAGGTATATATTATTGGAGGTAGGAGAATGTATGGGCTTCTGTCAGGTATATATTATTGGAGGCAGCAGAATGTATGGGCTCCTGTCAGGTATATATTATTGGAGGCACCAGAATCTATGGGCTCCTGTCAGGTATATTTTATTGGAGGCAGGAGAATGTATGGGCTCCTGTCAGGTATATATTATTGGAGGCAGCAGAATCTATGGGCTCCTGTCCTGTATATATTATTGGAGGTAGGAGAATGTATGGGCTTCTGTCAGGTATATATTATTGGAGGCAGCAGAATGTATGGGCTCCTGTCAGGTATATATTATTGGAGGCAGGAGAATCTATGGGCTCCTGTCAGGTATATATTATTGGAGGCAGGAGAATGTATGGGCTCCTGTCAGGTATATATTATTGGAGGCAGGAGAATGTATGGGCTCCTGTCAGGTATATATTATTGGAGGCAGCAGAATCTATGGCCTCCTGTCCGGTATATATTATTGGAGGTAGGAGAATGTATGGGCTTCTGTCAGGTATATATTATTGGAGGCAGCAGAATGTATGGGCTCCTGTCAGGTATATATTATTGGAGGCAGGAGAATGTATGGGCTCCTGTCAGGTATATATTATTGGAGGCAGGAGAATGTATGGGCTCCTGTTAGGTATATATTATTGGAGGCAGCAGAATCTATGGGCTCCTGTCAGGTATATATTATTGGAGGCAGGAGAATGTATCGGCTTCTGTCAGGTATATATTATTGGAGGCAGCAGAATCTATGGGCTCCTGTCCGGTATATATTATTGGAGGTAGGAGAATGTATGGGCTCCTGTCAGGTATATATTATTGGAGCCAGGAGAATGTATGGGCTTCTGTCAGGTATATATTATTGGAGGCAGCAGAATGTATGGGCTCCTGTCAGGTATATATTATTGGAGGCAGGAGAATCTATGGGCTCCTGTCAGGTATATATTATTGGAGGCAGGAGAATGTATGGGCTCCTGTCAGGTATATATTATTGGAGGCAGGAGAATGTATGGGCTCCTGTCAGGTATATATTATTGGAGGCAGGAGAATGTATGGGCTCCTGTCAGGTATATATTATTGGAGGCAGGAGAATGTATGGGCTCCTGTCAGGTATATATTATTGGAGGCAGGAGAATGTATGGGCTCCTGTCAGGTATATATTATTGGAGGCAGCAGAATCTATGGGCTCCTGTCCGGTATATATTATTGGAGGTAGGAGAATGTATGGGCTTCTGTCAGGTATATATTATTGGAGGCAGGAGAATGTATGGGCTGCTATCAGGTATATATTATTGGAGGCAGGAGAATGTATGGGCTCCTGTCAGGTATATATTATTGGAGGCAGGAGAATGTATGGGCTCCTGTCAGGTATATATTATTGGAGGCAGCAGAATCTATGGGCTCCTGTCCGGTATATATTATTGGAGGTAGGAGAATCTATGGGCTCCTGTCCGGTATATATTATTGGAGGTAGGAGAATGTATGGGCTTCTGTCAGGTATATATTATTGGAGGCAGCAGAATGTATGGGCTCCTGTCAGGTATATATTATTGGAGGCACCAGAATCTATGGGCTCCTGTCAGGTATATATTATTGGAGGCAGGAGAATGTATGGGCTCCTGTCATGTATATATTATTGGAGGCAGCAGAATCTATGGGCTCCTGTCCGGTATATATTATTGGAGGTAGGAGAATGTATGGGCTTCTGTCAGGTATATATTATTGGAGGCAGCAGAATGTATGGGCTCCTGTCAGGTATATATTATTGGAGGCAGGAGAATCTATGGGCTCCTGTCAGGTATATATTATTGGAGGTGGCAGAATCTATGGGCTCCTGTCAGGTATATATTATTGGAGGTAGGAGAATGTATGGGCTCCTGTCAGGTATATATTATTGGAGCCAGGAGAATGTATGGGCTTCTGTCAGGTATATATTATTGGAGGCAGCAGAATGTATGGGCTCCTGTCAGGTATATATTATTGGAGGCAGGAGAATCTATGGGCTCCTGTCAGGTATATATTATTGGAGGTGGCAGAATGTATGGGCTCCTGTCAGGTATATATTATTGGAGGCAGCAGAATCTATGGGCTCCTGCCAGGTATATATTATTGGAGGCATCAGAATGTATGGGCTCCTGTCAGGTATATATTATTGGAGGCAGCAGAATCTATGGGCTCCTGTCAGGTATATATTATTGGAGGCAGCAGAATGTATGGGCTCCTGTCAGGTATTTATTATTGGAGGTAGGAGAATGTATGGGCTCCTGTCAGGTATATATTATTGGAGGTAGGAGAATGTATGGGCTCCTGTCAGGTATATATTATTGGAGGTAGGAGAATGTATGGGCTTCTGTCAGGTATATATTATTGGAGGCAGCAGAATGTATGGGCTCCTGTCAGGTATATATTATTGGAGGCAGCAGAATGTATGGGCTCCTGTCAGGTATATATTATTGGAGGCAGCAGAATCTATGGGCTCCTGCCAGGTATATATTATTGGAGGCATCAGAATGTATGGGCTCCTGTCAGGTATATATTATTGGAGGCAGCAGAATCTATGGGCTCCTGTCAGGTATATATTATTGGAGGCAGCAGAATGTATGGGCTCCTGTCAGGTATTTATTATTGGAGGTAGGAGAATGTATGGGCTCCTGTCAGGTATATATTATTGGAGGTAGGAGAATGTATGGGCTCCTGTCAGGTATATATTATTGGAGGTAGGAGAATGTATGGGCTTCTGTCAGGTATATATTATTGGAGGCAGCAGAATGTATGGGCTCCTGTCAGGTATATATTATTGGAGGCAGCAGAATGTATGGGCTCCTGACAGGTATATATTATTGGAGGCAGCAGAATCTATGGGCTCCTGTCAGGTATATATTATTGGAGGCAGCAGAATGTATGGGCTCCTGTCAGCTATATATTATTGGAGGCAGGAGAATGTATGGGCTCCTGTCAGGTATATTTTATTGGAGCCAGCAGAATCTATGGGCTCCTGTCAGGTATATATTATTGGAGGCAGCAGAATGTATGGGCTCCTCTCAGGTATATATTATTGGAGGCAGGAGAATCTATGGTCTCCTGTCAGGTATATATTATTGGAGGCAGGAGTATCTATGGGCTCCTGTCAGGTATATATTATTGGAGGCCGGAGAATGTATGGGCTCCTGTCAGGTATATATTCTTAGAGGCAGCAGAATCTATGGGCTCCTGTCAGGTATATATTATTGGAGGCAGCAGAATGTATGGGCTTCTGTCAGGCATATATTATTGGAGGCAGGAGAATGTATGGACTCCTGTCAGGTATATATTATTGGAGGCAGGAGAATGTATGGGCTCCTGTCAGGTATATATTATTGGAGGCGGCAGAATCTATGGGCTCCTGTCAGGTATATATTATTGGAGGTAGGAGAATGTATGGGCTCCTGTCAGGTATATATTATTGGAGGTAGGAGAATGTATGGGCTTCTGTCAGATATATATTATTGGAGGGAGCAGACTGTATGGGCTCCTGTCAGGTATATATTATTGGAGGCATGAGAATGTATGGGCTCCTGTCAGGTATGTATTATTGGAGCCAGGAGAATGTATGGTCTCCTGCCAGGTATATATTATTGGAGGCATCAGAATGTATGGGCTCCTGTCAAGTATATATTATTGGAGGCAGCAGAATCTATGGGCTCCTGTCAGGTATATATTATTGGAGGCAGCAGAATATATGGGCTCCTGTCAGGTATATATTATTGGAGGTAGGAGAATGTATGGGCTCCTGTCAGGTATATATTATTGGAGGTAGGAGAATGTATGGGCTCCTGTCAGGTATATATTATTGGAGGTAGGAGAATGTATGGGCTTCTGTCAGGTATATATTATTGGAGGCAGCAGAATGTATGGGCTCCTGTCAGGTATATATTATTGGAGGCAGCAGAATGTATGGGCTCCTGACAGGTATATATTATTGGAGGCAGCAGAATCTATGGGCTCCTGTCAGGTATATATTATTGGAGGCAGCAGAATGTATGGGCTCCTGTCAGGTATATATTATTGGAGGCAGGAGAATGTATGGGCTCCTGTCAGGCATATATTATTGGAGCCAGCAGAATCTATGGGCTCCTGTCAGGTATATATTATTGGAGGCGGGAGAATGTATGGGTTCCTGTCAGGTATATATTATTGGAGGCAGCAGAATGTATGGGCTCCTGTCAGGTATATATTATTGGAGGCAGGAGAATGTATGGGCTCCTGTCAGGTATATATTATTGGAGGTAGAAGAATGTATGGGCTCCTGTCAGGTATATATTATTGGAGGTAGGAGAATGTATGGGCTCCTGTCAGGTATATATTATTGGAGGCAGGAGAATCTATGGGCTCCTGTCAGGTATATATTATTGGAGGCAGGAGAATCTATGGGCTCCTGTCAGGTACATATTATTGGAGGCAGCAGAATGTATGGGCTCCTGTCAGGTATATATTATTGGAGGCAGCAGAATCTATGGGCTCCTGTCAGGTATATATTATTGGAGGCAGCAGAATGTATGGGCTCCTGTCAGGTATATATTATTGGAGGCAGCAGAATGTATGGGCTCCTGTCAGGTATATATTATTGGAGGCAGGAGAATATATGGGCTCCTGTCAGGTATATATTATTGGAGGCAGCAGAATGTATGGGCTCCTGTCAGGTATATATTATTGGAGGCAGGAGAATGTATGGGCTCCTGTCAGGTATATATTATTGGAGCCAGCAGAATGTATGGGCTCCTGTCAGGTATATATTATTGGAGGCAGGAGAATGTATCGGCTCCTGTCAGGTATATATTATTGGAGGCAGCAGAATGTATGGGCTCCTGTCAGCTATATATTCTTGGAGGCAGGAGAATGTATCAGCTCCTGTCAGGTATATATTATTGGAGGCAGCAGAATCTATGGGCTACTGTCAGGTATATATTATTGGAGGCAGGAGAATGTATGGGCTACTGTCAGGTATATATTATTGGAGGCAGCAGAATGTATGGGCTCCTGTCAGCTATATATTATTGGAGGCAGGAGAATGTATGGGCTCCTGTCATGTATATATTATTGGAGGCAGCAGAATCTATGGGCTCCTGTCCGGTATATATTATTGGAGGTAGGAGAATGTATGGGCTTCTGTCAGGTATATATTATTGGAGGCAGCAGAATGTATGGGCTCCTGTCAGGTATATATTATTGGAGGCAGGAGAATCTATGGGCTCCTGTCAGGTATATATTATTGGAGGTGGCAGAATCTATGGGCTCCTGTCAGGTATATATTATTGGAGGTAGGAGAATGTATGGGCTCCTGTCAGGTATATATTATTGGAGGCAGCAGAATCTATGGGCTCCTGTCCGGTATATATTATTGGAGGTAGGAGAATCTATGGGCTCCTGTCCGGTATATATTATTGGAGGTAGGAGAATGTATGGGCTTCTGTCAGGTATATATTATTGGAGGCAGCAGAATGTATGGGCTCCTGTCAGGTATATATTATTGGAGGCACCAGAATCTATGGGCTCCTGTCAGGTATATATTATTGGAGGCAAGAGAATGTATGGGCTCCTGTCATGTATATATTATTGGAGGCAGCAGAATCTATGGGCTCCTGTCCGGTATATATTATTGGAGGTAGGAGAATGTATGGGCTTCTGTTAGGTATATATTATTGGAGGCAGCAGAATGTATGGGCTCCTGTCAGGTATATATTATTGGAGGCAGGAGAATCTATGTGCTCCTGTCAGGTATATATTATTGGAGGTGGCAGAATCTATGGGCTCCTGTCAGGTATATATTATTGGAGGTAGGAGAATGTATGGGCTCCTGTCAGGTATATATTATTGGAGGTAGGAGAATGTATGGGCTTCTGTCAGGTATATATTATTGGAGGCAGCAGACTGTATGGGCTCCTGTCAGGTATATATTATTGGAGGCAGGAGAATGTATGGGCTCCTGTCAGGTATATATTATTGGAGCCAGGAGAATGTATGGGCTCCTGTCAGGTATATATTATTGGAGGCAGCAGAATGTATGGGCTCCTGTCAGGTATATATTATTGGAGGCAGGAGAATGTATGGGCTCCTGTCAGGTATATATTATTGGAGGCGGCAGAATCTATGGGCTCCTGCCAGGTATATATTATTGGAGGCATCAGAATGTATGGGTTCCTGTCAGGTATATATTATTGGAGGCAGCAGAATCTATGGGCTCCTGTCAGGTATATATTATTGGAGGCAGCAGAATGTATGGGCTCCTGTCAGGTATATATTATTGGAGGTAGGAGAATGTATGGGCTCCTGTCAGGTATATATTATTGGAGGTAGGAGAATGTATGGGCTCCTGTCAGGTATATATTATTGGAGGTAGGAGAATGTATGGGCTTCTGTCAGGTATATATTATTGGAGGCAGCAGAATGTATGGGCTCCTGTCAGGTATATATTATTGGAGGCAGCAGAATGTATGGGCTCCTGACAGGTATATATTATTGGAGGCAGCAGAATCTATGGGCTCCTGTCAGGTATATATTATTGGAGGCAGCAGAATGTATGGTCTCCTGTCAGGTATATATTATTGGAGGCAGGAGAATGTATGGGCTCTTGTCAGGTATATTTTATTGGAGCCAGCAGAATCTATGGGCTCCTGTCAGGTATATATTATTGGAGGCAGCAGAATGTATGGGCTCCTCTCAGGTATATATTATTGGAGGCAGGAGAATCTATGGGCTCCTGTCAGGTATATATTATTGGAGGCAGGAGTATCTATGGGCTCCTGTCAGGTATATATTATTGGAGTTCGGAGAATGTATGGGCTCCTGTCAGGTATATATTCTTAGAGGCAGCAGAATCTATGGGCTCCTGTCAGGTATATATTATTGGAGGCAGCAGAATGTATGGGCTTCTGTCAGGCATATATTATTGGAGGCAGGAGAATGTATGGACTCCTGTCAGGTATATATTATTGGAGGCAGGAGAATGTATGGGCTCCTGTCAGGTATATATTATTGGAGGCGGCAGAATCTATGGGCTCCTGTCAGGTATATATTATTGGAGGTAGGAGAATGTATGGGCTCCTGTCAGGTATATATTATTGGAGGTAGGAGAATGTATGGGCTTCTGTCAGATATATATTATTGGAGGCAGCAGACTGTATGGGCTCCTGTCAGGTATATATTATTGGAGGCATGAGAATGTATGGGCTCCTGTCAGGTATATATTATTGGAGCCAGGAGAATGTATGGTCTCCTGCCAGGTATATATTATTGGAGGCATCAGAATGTATGGGCTCCTGTCAAGTATATATTATTGGAGGCAGCAGAATCTATGGGCTCCTGTCAGGTGTATATTATTGGAGGCAGCAGAATGTATGGGCTCCTGTCAGGTATATATTATTGGAGGTAGGAGAATGTATGGGCTCCTGTCAGGTATATATTATTGGAGGTAGGAGAATGTATGGGCTCCTGTCAGGTATATATTATTGGAGGTAGGAGAATGTATGGGCTTCTGTCAGGTATATATTATTGGAGGCAGCAGAATGTATGGGCTCCTGTCAGGTATATATTATTGGAGGCAGCAGAATGTATGGGCTCCTGACAGGTATATATTATTGGAGGCAGCAGAATTTATGGGCTCCTGTCAGGTATATATTATTGGAGGCAGCAGAATGTATGGGCTCCTGTCAGGTATATATTATTGGAGGCAGAAGAATGTATGGGCTCCTGTCAGGCATATATTATTGGAGCCAGCAGAATCTATGGGCTCCTGTCAGGTATATATTATTGGAGGCACGAGAATGTATGGGTTCCTGTCAGGTATATATTATTGGAGGCAGCAGAATGTATGGGCTCCTGTCAGGTATATATTATTGGAGGCAGGAGAATGTATGGGCTCTTGTCAGGTATATATTATTGGAGGTAGAAGAATGTATGGGCTCCTGTCAGGTATATATTATTGGAGGTAGGAGAATGTATGGGCTCCTGTCAGGTATATATTATTGGAGGCAGGAGAATCTATGGGCTCCTGTCAGGTATATATTATTGGAGGCAGGAGAATCTATGGGCTCCTGTCAGGTATATATTATTGGAGGCAGCAGAATGTATGGGCTCCTGTCAGGTATATATTATTGGAGGCAGCAGAATCTATGGGCTCCTGTCAGGTATATATTATTGGAGGCAGCAGAATGTATGGGCTCCTGTCAGGTATATATTATTGGAGGCAGCAGAATGTATGGGCTCCTGTCAGGTATATATTATTGGAGGCAGGAGAATATATGGGCTCCTGTCAGGTATATATTATTGGAGGCAGCAGAATGTATGGGCTCCTGTCAGGTATATATTATTGGAGGCAGGAGAATGTATGGGCTCCTGTCAGGTATATATTATTGGAGGCATCAGAATGTATGGGCTCCTGTCAGGTATATATTATTGGAGGCAGGAGAATGTATCGGCTCCTGTCAGGTATATATTATTGGAGGCAGCAGAATGTATGGGCTCCTGTCAGCTATATATTCTTGGAGGCAGGAGAATGTATCAGCTCCTGTCAGGTATATATTATTGGAGGCAGCAGAATCTATGGGCTACTGTCAGGTATATATTATTGGAGGCAGGAGAATGTATGGGCTACTGTCAGGTATATATTATTGGAGGCAGCAGAATGTATGGGCTCCTGTCAGCTATATATTATTGGAGGCAGAAGAATGTATCGGCTCCTGTCAGCTATATATTATTGGAGGCAGGAGAATGTATGGGCTACTGTCAGGTATATATTATTGGAGGCAGCAGAATGTATGGGCTCCTGTCAGCTATATATTATTGGAGGCAGGAGAATGTATCGGCTCCTGTCAGGTATATATTATTGGAGGCAGGAGAATGTATGGGCTCCTGTCCGGTATATATTATTGGAGGTAGGAGAATGTATGGGCTTCTGTCAGGTATATATTATTGGAGGCAGCAGAATGTATGGGCTCCTGTCAGGTATATATTATTGGAGGCAGGAGAATGTATGGGCTCCTGTCAGGTATATATTATTGGAGTCAGGAGAATGTATGGGCTCCTGTCCGGTATATATTATTGGAGGTAGGAGAATGTATGGGCTTCTGTCAGGTATATATTATTGGAGGCAGCAGAATGTATGGGCTCCTGTCAGGTATATATTATTGGAGGCAGGAGAATGTATGGGCTCCTGTCAGGTATATATTATTGGAGGCAGGAGAATGTATGGGCTCCTGTCAGGTATATATTATTGGAGTCAGGAGAATGTATGGGCTCCTGTCAGGTATATATTATTGGAGGCAGCAGAATCTATGGGCTCCTGTCCGGTATATATTATTGGAGGTAGGAGAATGTATGGGCTTCTGTCTGGTATATATTATTGGAGGCAGCAGAATGTATGGGCTCCTGTCAGCTATATATTATTGGAGGCAGGAGAATGTATGGGCTCCTGTCAGGTATATATTATTGGAGGCAGGAGAATCTATGGGCTCCTGTCAGGTATATATTATTGGAGCCAGGAGAATGTATGGGCTTCTGTCAGGTATATAATATTGGAGGCAGCAGAATGTATGGGCTCCTGTCAGGTATATATTATTGGAGGCAGGAGAATCTATGGGCTCCTGTCAGGTATATATTATTGGAGGCAGGAGAATGCATGGGCTCCTGTCAGGTATATATTATTGGAGGCAGGAGAATGCATGGGCTCCTGTCAGGTATATATTATTGGAGGCAGGAGAATGTATGGGCTCCTGTCAGGTATATATTATTGGAGGCAGTAGAATGTATGGGCTCCTGTCAGGTATATATTATTGGAGGCAGGAGAATGTATGGGCTCCTGTCAGGTATATATTATTGGAGGCAGGAGAATGTATGGGCTCCTGTCAGGTATATATTATTGGAGGCAGCAGAATCTATGGGCTTCTGTCCGGTATATATTATTGGAATCAGCAGAATCTATGGGCTTCTGTCCGGTATATATTATTGGAGGCAGCAGAATCTATGGGCTCCTGTCCGGTATATATTATTGGAGGCAGGAGAATGTATGGGCTCCTGTCAGGTATATGTTATTGGAGGCAGGAGAATGTATGGGCTCCTGTCAGGTATATATTATTGGAGGTAGGAGAATGTATGGGCTTCTGTCAGGTATATATTATTGGAGGCAGCAGAATGTATGGGCTCCTGTCAGGTATATATTATTGGAGGCACCAGAATCTATGGGCTCCTGTCAGGTATATTTTATTGGAGGCAGGAGAATGTATGGGCTCCTGTCAGGTATATATTATTGGAGGCAGCAGAATCTATGGGCTCCTGTCCTGTATATATTATTGGAGGTAGGAGAATGTATGGGCTTCTGTCAGGTATATATTATTGGAGGCAGCAGAATGTATGGGCTCCTGTCAGGTATATATTATTGGAGGCAGGAGAATCTATGGGCTCCTGTCAGGTATATATTATTGGAGGCAGGAGAATGTATGGGCTCCTGTCAGGTATATATTATTGGAGGCAGGAGAATGTATGGGCTCCTGTCAGGTATATATTATTGGAGGCAGCAGAATCTATGGCCTCCTGTCCGGTATATATTATTGGAGGTAGGAGAATGTATGGGCTTCTGTCAGGTATATATTATTGGAGGCAGCAGAATGTATGGGCTCCTGTCAGGTATATATTATTGGAGGCACCAGAATCTATGGGCTCCTGTCAGGTATATATTATTGGAGGCAGGAGAATGTATGGGCTCCTGTCATGTATATATTATTGGAGGCAGCAGAATCTATGGGCTCCTGTCCGGTATATATTATTGGAGGTAGGAGAATGTATGGGCTTCTGTCAGGTATATATTATTGGAGGCAGCAGAATGTATGGGCTCCTGTCAGGTATATATTATTGGAGGCAGGAGAATCTATGGGCTCCTGTCAGGTATATATTATTGGAGGCAGGAGAATGTATGGGCTCCTGTCAGGTATATATTATTGGAGGCAGGAGAATGTATGGGCTCCTGTCAGGTATATATTATTGAAGGCAGCAGAATGTATGGGCTCCTGTCAGGTATATATTATTGGAGGCAGGAGAATGTATGGGCTCCTGTCAGGTATATATTATTGGAGGCAGGAGAATGTATGGGCTCCTGTCAGGTATATGTTATTGGAGGCAGGAGAATGTATGGGCTCCTGTCAGGTATATATTATTGGAGGCAGCAGAATCTATGGGCTCCTGTCAGGTATATATTATTGGAGGCAGCAGAATCTATGGGCTCCTGTCCGGTATATATTATTGAAGGTAGGAGAATGTATGGGCTTCTGTCAGGTATATATTATTGGAGGCAGGAGAATGTATGGGCTCCTGTCAGGTATATATTATTGGAGGCAGGAGAATGTATGGGCTCCTGTCAGGTATATATTATTGGAGGCACCAGAATCTATGGGCTCCTGTCAGGTATATATTATTGGAGGCAGCAGAATGTATGGGTTCCTGTCAGGTATATATTATTGAAGGCAGCAGAATGTATGGGCTCCTGTCAGGTATATATTATTGGAGGCAGCAGAATGTATGGGCTCCTGTTAGGTATATATTATTGGAGGCAGCAGAATCTCTGGGCTCCTGTCAGGTATATATTATTGGAGGCAGGAGAATGTCTGGGCTCCTGTCAGGTATATATTATTGGAGGCAGTAGAATCTATGGGCTCCTGTCCGGTATATATTATTGGAGGTAGGAGAATGTATGGGCTCCTGTCAGGTATATATTATTGAAGCCAGGAGAATGTATGGGCTTCTGTCAGGTATATATTATTGGAGGCAGCAGAATGTTTGGGCTCCTGTCAGGTATATATTATTGGAGGCAGGAGAATCTATGGCCTCCTGTCAGGTATATATTATTGGAGGCAGGAGAATGTATGGGCTCCTGTCAGGTATATATTATTGGAGGCAGGAGAATGTATGGGCTCCTGTCAGGTATATATTATTGGAGGCAGTAGAATGTATGGGCTCCTGTCAGGTATATATTATTGGAGGCAGGAGAATGTAGGGGCTCCTGTCAGGTATATATTATTGGAGGCAGGAGAATGTATGGGCTCCTGTCAGGTATATATTATTGGAGGCAGGAGAATGTATGGGCTCCTGTCAGGTATATATTATTGGAGGCAGCAGAATCTATGGGCTCCTGTCCGGTATATATTATTGGAGGTAGGAGAATGTATGGGCTTCTGTCAGGTATATATTATTGGAGGCAGGAGAATGTATGGGCTCCTGTCAGGTATATATTATTGGAGGCAGGAGAATGTATGGGCTCCTGTCAGGTATATATTATTGGAGGCAGGAGAATGTATGGGCTCCTGTCAGTTATATATTATTGGAGGCAGCAGAATCTATGGGCTCCTGTCCGGTATATATTATTGGAGGTAGGAGAATGTATGGGCTTCTGTCAGGTATATATTATTGGAGGCAGCAGAATGTATGGGCTTCTGTCAGGTATATATTATTGGAGGCACCAGAATCTATGGGCTCCTGTCAGGTATATATAATTGGAGGCAGGAGAATGTATGGGCTCCTGTCAGGTATATATTATTGGAGGCAGCAGAATCTATGGGCTCCTGTCCGGTATATATTATTGGAGGTAGTAGAATGTATGGGCTTCTGTCAGGTATATATTATTGGAGGCAGGAGAATGTATGGGCTCCTGTCAGGTATATATTATTGGAGGCAGGAGAATGTATGGGCTCCTGTCAGGTATATATTATTGGAGGCAGCAGAATCTATGGGCTCCTGTCAGGTATATATTATTGGAGGTAGCAGAATGTATGGGTTCCTGTCAGGTATATATTATTGAAGGCAGCAGAATGTATGGGCTCCTGTCAGGTATATATTATTGGAGGCAGCAGAATGTATGGGCTCCTGTCAGGTATATATTAATGGAGGCAGGAGAATGTATGGGCTCCTGCCAGGTATATATTATTGGAGGCAGGAGAATGTATGGGCTCCTGTTAGGTATATATTATTGGAGACAGTAGAATGTATGGGTTCCTGTCAGGTATATATTAATGGAGACAACAGAATGTATGGGCTCCTGCCAGGTATATATTATTGGAGGCAGGAGAATGTATGGGCTCCTGTCAGGTATATATTATTGGAGACAGCAGAATCTATGGGCTCCTGTCAGGTATATATTATTGGAGGCAGGAGAATCTATGGGCTCCTGTCAGGTATATATTATTGGAGGCAGCAGAATGTATGGGCTCCTGTCAGGTATATATTATTGGAGGCAGGAGAATGTATGCGCTCCTGTCAGGTATATATTATTGGAGCCAGCAGAATGTATGGGCTCCTGTCAGGTATATATTATTGGAGGCAGCAGAATGTATGGGCTCCTGTCAGGTATATATTATTGGAGGCGGCAGAATCTATGGGCTCCTGTCAGTTTTATATTATTGTAGGCAGCAGAATGTATGGGCTCCTGTCAGGTATATATTATTGGAGGCAGCAGAATGTATGGGCTCCTGTCAGGTATATATTATTGGAGGCAGCAGAATGTATGGGCTCCTGTCAGGTATATATTATTGGAGGCAGCAGAATGTATGGGCTCCTGTCAGGTATATATTATTGGAGACAGCAGAATCTATGGGCTCCTGTCAGGTATATATTATTGGAGGCAGCAGAATGTATGGGCTCCTGTTAGGTATATATTATTGGAGACAGCAGAATCTATGGGCTCCTGTCAGGTATATATTATTGGAGGCAGGAGAATGTATGGGCTCCTGTCAAGTATATATTATTGGAGGCAGCTTAATCTATGGGTCCTGTCAGGTATATATTATTGGAGGCAGGAGAATGTATGGGCTGCTGTCAGGTATATATTATTGGAGGCCGCAGAATCTATGGGCTCCTGTCAGGTATATATTATTGGAGGCAGCAGAATGTATGGGCTTCTGTCAGGCATATATTATTGGAGGCAGGAGAATGTATGGGCTCCTGTCAGGTATATATTATTGGAGGCAGGAGAATGTATGGGCTCCTGTCAGGTATATATTATTGGAGGCAGCAGAATCTATGGGCTCCTGTCCGATATATATTATTGGAGGTAGGAGAATGTATGGGCTTCTGTCAGGTATATATTATTGGAGGCAGCAGAATGTATGGGCTCCTGTCAGGTATATATTATTGGAGGCACCACAATCTATGGGCTCCTGTCAGGTATATATTATTGGAGGCAGGAGAATGTATGGGCTCCTGTCAGGTATATATTATTGGAGGCAGCAGAATCTATGGGCTCCTGTCCGGTATATATTATTGGAGGTAGGAGAATGTATGGGCTTCTGTCAGGTATATATTATTGGAGGCAGGAGAATGTATGGGCTCCTGTCAGGTATATATTATTGGAGGCAGGAGAATGTATGGGCTCCTGTCAGGTATATATTATTGGAGGCAGCAGAATCTATGGGCTCCTGTCAGGTATATATTATTGGAGGCAGCAGAATCTATGGGTTCCTGTCAGGTATATATTATTGAAGGCAGCAGAATGTATGGGCTCCTGTCAGGTATATATTATTGGAGGCAGCAGAATGTATGGGCTCCTGTCAGGTATATATTATTGGAGGCAGGAGAATGTATGGGCTCCTGTCAGGTATATATTATTGGAGACAGTAGAATGTATGGGTTCCTGTCAGGTATATCTTAATGGAGGCAGGAGAATGTATGGGCTCCTGCCAGGTATATATTATTGGAGGCAGGAGAACGTATGGGCTCCTGTTAGGTATATATTATTGGATACAGTAGAATGTATGGGTTCCTGTCAGGTATATATTAATGGAGACAGGAGAATCTATGGGCTCCTGTCAGGTATATATTATTGGAGACAGCAGAATCTATGGGCTCCTGTCAGGTATATATTATTGGAGGCAGGAGAATCTATGGGCTCCTGTCAGGTATATATTATTGGAGGCAGCAGAATGTATGGGCTCCTGTCAGGTATATATTATTGGAGGCAGGAGAATGTATGCTCTCTTGTCAGGTATATATTATTGGAGCCAGGAGAATGTATGGGCTCCTGTCAGGTGTATATTATTGGAGGCAGCAGAATGTATGGGCTCCTGTCAGGTATATATTATTGGAGGCGGCAGAATCTATGGGCTCCTGTCAGGTATATATTATTGTAGGCAGCAGAATGTATGGGCTCCTGTCAGGTATATATTATTGGAGGCAGCAGAATGTATGGGCTCCTGTCAGGTATATATTATTGGAGGCAGCAGAATGTATGGGCTCCTGTCAGGTATATATTATTGGAGGCAGCAGAATGTATGGGCTCCTGTCAGGTATATATTATTGGAGACAGCAGAATCTATGGGCTCCTGTCAGGTATATATTATTGGAGGCAGCAGAATGTATGGGTTCCTGTCAGGTATATATTATTGGAGACAGCAGAATCTATGGGCTCCTGTCAGGTATATATTATTGGAGGCAGGAGAATGTATGGGCTCCTGTCAAGTATATATTATTGGAGGCAGCAGAATCTATGGGTCCTGCCAGGTATATGTTATTGGAGGCAGGAGAATGTATGGGCTGCTGTCAGGTATATATTATTGGAGGCCGCAGAATCTATGGGCTCCTGTCAGGTATATATTATTGGAGGTAGGAGAATGTATGGCCTCCTGTCAGGTATATATTATTGGAGGCAGCAGAATGTATGGGCTGCTGTCAGGTATATATTATTGGAGGCAGCAGAATCTATGGGCTCCTGTCAGGTATGTATTATTGGAGGCAGCAGAATGTATGGCCTCCTGTCAGGTATATATTATTGGAGGCAGCAGAATGTATGGGCTTCTGTCAGGCATATATTATTGGAGGCAGGAGAATGTATGGGCTCCTGTCAGGTATATATTATTGGAGGCAGGAGAATGTATGGGCTCCTGTCAGGTATATATTATTGGAGGCGGCAGAATCTATGGGCTCCTGTCAGGTATATATTATTGGAGGTAGGAGAATGTATGGGCTCCTGTCAGGTATATATTATTGGAGGTAGGAGAATGTATGGGCTCTTGTCAGGTATATATTATTGGAGGCACGAGAATGTATGGGCTCCTGTCAGGTATATATTATTGGAGGCAGGAGAATGTATGGGCTGCTGTCAGGTATATATTATTGGAGGCCGCAGAATCTATGGGCTCCTGTCAGGTATATATTATTGGAGGTAGGAGAATGTATGGCCTCCTGTCAGGTATATATTATTGGAGGCAGCAGAATGTATGGGCTGCTGTCAGGTATATATTATTGGAGGCAGCAGAATCTATGGGCTCCTGTCAGGTATGTATTATTGGAGGCAGCAGAATGTATGGCCTCCTGTCAGGTATATATTATTGGAGGCAGCAGAATGTATGGGCTTCTGTCAGGCATATATTATTGGAGGTAGGAGAATGTATGGGCTCCTGTCAGGTATATATTATTGGAGGTAGGAGAATGTATGGGCTCCTGTCAGGTATATATTATTGGAGGCACGAGAATGTATGGGCTCCTGTCAGGTATATATTATTGGAGGCACGAGAATGTATGGGCTCCTGTCAGGTATATATTATTGGAGGCAGGAGAATGTATGGGCTCCTGTTAGGTATATATTATTGGAGGCAGCAGAATCTATGGGCTCCTGTCAGGTATATATTATTGGAGGCAGGAGAATGTATGGGCTTCTGTCAGGTATATATTATTGGAGGCAGCAGAATCTATGGGCTCCTGTCCGGTATATATTATTGGAGGTAGGAGAATGTATGGGCTCCTGTCAGGTATATATTATTGGAGCCAGGAGAATGTATGGGCTTCTGTCAGGTATATATTATTGGAGGCAGCAGAATGTATGGGCTCCTGTCAGGTATATATTATTGGAGGCAGGAGAATCTATGGGCTCCTGTCAGGTATATATTATTGGAGGCAGGAGAATGTATGGGCTCCTGTCAGGTATATATTATTGGAGGCAGGAGAATGTATGGGCTCCTGTCAGGTATATATTATTGGAGGCAGTATAATGTATGGGCTGCTGTCAGGTATATATTATTGGAGGCAGGAGAATGTATGGGCTCCTGTCAGGTATATATTATTGGAGGCAGGAGAATGTATGGGCTCCTGTCAGGTATATATTATTGGAGGCAGGAGAATGTATGGGCTCCTGTCAGGTATATATTATTGGAGGCAGCAGAATCTATGGGCTCCTGTCCAGTATATATTATTGGAGGTAGGAGAATGTATGGGCTTCTGTCAGGTATATATTATTGGAGGCAGGAGAATGTATGGGCTCCTGTCAGGTATATATTATTGGAGGCAGGAGAATGTATGGGCTCCTGTCAGGTATATATTATTGGAGGCAGGAGAATGTATGGGCTCCTGTCAGGTATATATTATTGGAGGCAGCAGAATCTATGGGCTCCTGTCCGGTATATATTATTGGAGGTAGGAGAATGTATGGGCTTCTGTCAGGTATATATTATTGGAGGCAGCAGAATGTATGGGCTCCTGTCAGGTATATATTATTGGAGGCACCAGAATCTATGGGCTCCTGTCAGGTATATATTATTGGAGGCAGGAGAATTTATGGGCTCCTGTCAGGTATATATTATTGGAGGCAGCAGAATCTATGGGCTCCTGTCCGGTATATATTATTGGAGGTAGGAGAATGTATGGGCTTCTGTCAGGTATATATTATTGGAGGCAGCAGAATGTATGGGCTCCTGTCAGGTATATATTATTGGAGGCAGGAGAATGTATGGGCTCCTGTCAGGTATATATTATTGGAGGCAGGAGAATGTATGGGCTCCTGTCAGGTATATATTATTGGAGGCAGGAGAATGTATGGGCTCCTGTCAGGTATATATTATTGGAGGCAGCAGAATGTATGGGCTCCTGTCAGGTATATATTATTGGAGGCAGGAGAATGTATGGGCTCCTGTCAGATATATGTTATTGGACGCAGGAGAATGTATGGGCTCCTGTCAGGTATATATTATTGGAGGCAGCAGAATGTATGGGCTCCTGTCAGGTATATATTATTGGAGGCAGGAGAATGTATGGGCTCCTGTCAGGTATATATTATTGGAGGCAGGAGAATGTATGGGCTCCTGTCAGGTATATATTATTGGAGGCAGGAGAATGTATGGGCTCCTGTCAGGTATATATTGTTGGAGGCAGGAGAATGTATGGGCTCCTGTCAGGTATATGTTATTGGACGCAGGAGAATGTATGGGCTCCTGTCAGGTATATATTATTGGAGGCAGCAGAATGTATGGGCTCCTGTCAGGTATATATTATTGGAGGCAGGAGAATGTATTGGCTCCTGTCAGGTATATATTATTGGAGGCAGGAAAATGTATGGGCTCCTGTCAGGTATATGTTATTGGACGCAGCAGAATGTATGGGCTCCTGTCAGGTATATATTATTGGAGGCAGGAGAATGTATGGGCTCCTGTCCGGTATATATTATTGGAGGTAGGAGAATGTATGGGCTTCTGTCAGGTATATATTATTGGAGGCAGGAGAATGTATGGGCTCCTGTCAGGTATATATTATTGGAGGCAGGAGAATGTATGGGCTCCTGTCAGGTATATATTATTGGAGGCAGCAGAATCTATGGCCTCCTGTCCGGTATATATTATTGGAGGTAGGAGAATGTATGGGCTTCTGTCAGGTATATATTATTGGAGGCAGCAGAATGTATGGGCTCCTGTCAGGTATATATTATTGGAGGCAGGAGAATGTATGGGCTCCTGTCAGGTATATATTATTGGAGGCAGGAGAATGTATGGACTCCTGTTAGGTATATATTATTGGAGGCAGCAGAATCTATGGGCTCCTGTCAGGTATATATTATTGGAGGCAGGAGAATGTATCGGCTTCTGTCAGGTATATATTATTGGAGGCAG
This sequence comes from Phyllobates terribilis, assembly GCF_046119375.1. Classification (NCBI taxonomy): domain Eukaryota; kingdom Metazoa; phylum Chordata; class Amphibia; order Anura; family Dendrobatidae; genus Phyllobates; species Phyllobates terribilis. Next base: position 67,196,966 of record NW_027362765.1, read on the forward strand.
CAGAATCTATGGGCTCCTGTCCGGTATATATTATTGGAGGTAGGAGAATGTATGGGCTCCTGTCAGGTATATATTATTGGAGCCAGGAGAATGTATGGGCTTCTGTCAGGTATATATTATTGGAGGCAGCAGAATGTATGGGCTCCTGTCAGGTATATATTATTGGAGGCAGGAGAATCTATGGGCTCCTGTCAGGTATATATTATTGGAGGCAGGAGAATGTATGGGCTCCTGTCAGGTATATATTATTGGAGGCAGGAGAATGTATGGGCTCCTGTCAGGTATATATTATTGGAGGCAGGAAAATGTATGGGCTCCTGTCAGGTATATATTATTGGAGGCAGGAGAATGTATGGCCTCCTGTCAGGTATATATTATTGGAGGCAGGAGAATGTATGGGCTCCTGTCAGGTATATATTATTGGAGGCAGCAGAATCTATGGGCTCCTGTCCGGTATATATTATTGGAGGTAGGAGAATGTATGGGCTTCTGTCAGGTATATATTATTGGAGGCAGGAGAATGTATGGGCTCCTGTCAGGTATATATTATTGGAGGCAGGAGAATGTATGGGCTCCTGTCAGGTATATATTATTGGAGGCAGGAGAATGTATGGGCTCCTGTCAGGTATATATTATTGGAGGCAGCAGAATCTATGGGCTCCTGTCCGGTATATATTATTGGAGGTAGGAGAATCTATGGGCTCCTGTCCGGTATATATTATTGGAGGTAGGAGAATGTATGGGCTTCTGTCAGGTATATATTATTGGAGGCAGCAGAATGTATGGGCTCCTGTCAGGTATATATTATTGGAGGCACCAGAATCTATGGGCTCCTGTCAGGTATATATTATTGGAGGCAGGAGAATGTATGGGCTCCTGTCATGTATATATTATTGGAGGCAGCAGAATCTATGGGCTCCTGTCCGGTATATATTATTGGAGGTAGGAGAATGTATGGGCTTCTGTCAGGTATATATTATTGGAGGCAGCAGAATGTATGGGCTCCTGTCAGGTATATATTATTGGAGGCAGGAGAATCTATGGGCTCCTGTCAGGTATATATTATTGGAGGCAGGAGAATGTATGGGCTCCTGTCAGGTATATATTATTGGAGGCAGGAGAATGTATGGGCTCCTGTCAGGTATATATTATTGGAGGCAGCAGAATGTATGGGCTCCTGTCAGGTATATATTATTGGAGGCAGGAGAATGTATGGGCTCCTGTCAGGTATATATTATTGGAGGCAGGAGAATGTATGGGCTCCTGTCAGGTATATGTTATTGGAGGCAGGAGAATGTATGGGCTCCTGTCAGGTATATATTATTGGAGGCAGCAGAATCTATGGGCTCCTGTCAGGTATATATTATTGGAGGCAGCAGAATCTATGGGCTCCTGTCCGGTATATATTATTGGAGGTAGGAGAATGTATGGGCTTCTGTCAGGTATATATTATTGGAGGCAGGAGAATGTATGGGCTCCTGTCAGGTATATATTATTGGAGGCAGGAGAATGTATGGGCTCCTGTCAGGTATATATTATTGGAGGCACCAGAATCTATGGGCTCCTGTCAGGTATATATTATTGGAGGCAGCAGAATGTATGGGTTCCTGTCAGGTATATATTATTGAAGGCAGCAGAATGTATGGGCTCCTGTCAGGTATATATTATTGGAGGCAGCAGAATGTATGGGCTCCTGTTAGGTATATATTATTGGAGGCAGCAGAATCTCTGGGCTCCTGTCAGGTATATATTATTGGAGGCAGGAGAATGTCTGGGCTCCTGTCAGGTATATATTATTGGAGGCAGTAGAATCTATGGGCTCCTGTCCGGTATATATTATTGGAGGTAGGAGAATGTATGGGCTCCTGTCAGGTATATATTATTGGAGGCAGCAGAATCTATGGGCTCCTGTCCGGTATATATTATTGGAGGTAGGAGAATGTATGGGCTTCTGTCAGGTATATATTATTGGAGGCAGGAGAATGTATGGGCTCCTGTCAGGTATATATTATTGGAGGCAGGGGAATGTATGGGCTCCTGTCAGGTATATATTATTGGAGGCAGGAGAATGTATGGGCTCCTGTCAGGTATATATTATTGGAGGCAGCAGAATCTATGGGCTCCTGTCCGGTATATATTATTGGAGGTAGGAGAATGTATGGGCTTCTGTCAGGTATATATTATTGGAGGCAGCAGAATGTATGGGCTTCTGTCAGGTATATATTATTGGAGACACCAGAATCTATGGGCTCCTGTCAGGTATATATAATTGGAGGCAGGAGAATGTATGGGCTCCTGTCAGGTATATATTATTGGAGGCAGCAGAATCTATGGGCTCCTGTCCGGTATATATTATTGGAGGTAGGAGAATGTATGGGCTTCTGTCAGGTATATATTATTGGAGGCAGGAGAATGTATGGGCTCCTGTCAGGTATATATTATTGGAGGCAGGAGAATGTATGGGCTCCTGTCAGGTATATATTATTGGAGGCAGCAGAATCTATGGGCTCCTGTCAGGTATATATTATTGGAGGTAGCAGAATGTATGGGTTCCTGTCAGGTATATATTATTGAAGGCAGCAGAATGTATGGGCTCCTGTCAGGTATATATTATTGGAGGCAGCAGAATGTATGGGCTCCTGTCAGGTATATATTAATGGAGGCAGGAGAATGTATGGGCTCCTGCCAGGTATATATTATTGGAGGCAGGAGAATGTATGGGCTCCTGTTAGGTATATATTATTGGAGACAGTAGAATGTATGGGTTCCTGTCAGGTATATATTAATGGAGACAAGAGAATGTATGGGCTCCTGCCAGGTATATATTATTGGAGGCAGGAGAATGTATGGGCTCCTGTCAGGTATATATTATTGGAGACAGCAGAATCTATGGGCTCCTGTCAGGTATATATTATTGGAGGCAGGAGAATCTAAGGGCTCCTGTCAGGTATATATTATTGGAGGCAGCAGAATGTATGGGCTCCTGTCAGGTATATATTATTGGAGGCAGGAGAATGTATGCGCTCCTGTCAGGTATATATTATTGGAGCCAGCAGAATGTATGGGCTCCTGTCAGGTATATATTATTGGAGGCAGCAGAATGTATGGGCTCCTGTCAGGTATATATTATTGGAGGCGGCAGAATCTATGGGCTCCTGTCAGTTTTATATTATTGTAGGCAGCAGAATGTATGGGCTCCTGTCAGGTATATATTATTGGAGGCAGCAGAATGTATGGGCTCCTGTCAGGTATATATTATTGGAGGCAGCAGAATGTATGGGCTCCTGTCAGGTATATATTATTGGAGGCAGCAGAATGTATGGGCTCCTGTCAGGTATATATTATTGGAGACAGCAGAATCTATGGGCTCCTGTCAGGTATATATTATTGGAGGCAGCAGAATGTATGGGCTCCTGTTAGGTATATATTATTGGAGACAGCAGAATCTATGGGCTCCTGTCAGGTATATATTATTGGAGGCAGGAGAATGTATGGGCTCCTGTCAAGTATATATTATTGGAGGCAGCATAATCTATGGGTCCTGTCAGGTATATGTTATTGGAGGCAGGAGAATGTATGGGCTGCTGTCAGGTATATATTATTGGAGGCCGCAGAATCTATGGGCTCCTGTCAGGTATATATTATTGGAGGCAGCAGAATGTATGGGCTTCTGTCAGGCATATATTATTGGAGGCAGGAGAATGTATGGGCTCCTGTCAGGTATATATTATTGGAGGCAGGAGAATGTATGGGCTCCTGTCAGGTATATATTATTGGAGGCAGCAGAATCTATGGGCTCCTGTCCGGTATATATTATTGGAGGTAGGAGAATGTATGGGCTTCTGTCAGGTATATATTATTGGAGGCAGCAGAATGTATGGGCTCCTGTCAGGTATATATTATTGGAGGCACCACAATCTATGGGCTCCTGTCAGGTATATATTATTGGAGGCAGGAGAATGTATGGGCTCCTGTCAGGTATATATTATTGGAGGCAGCAGAATCTATGGGCTCCTGTCCGGTATATATTATTGGAGGTAGGAGAATGTATGGGCTTCTGTCAGGTATATATTATTGGAGGCAGGAGAATGTATGGGTTCCTGTCAGGTATATATTATTGGAGGCAGGAGAATGTATGGGCTCCTGTCAGGTATATATTATTGGAGGCAGCAGAATGTATGGGCTCCTGTCAGGTATATATTATTGGAGGCAGCAGAATGTATGGGTTCCTGTCAGGTATATATTATTGAAGGCAGCAGAATGTATGGGCTCCTGTCAGGTATATATTATTGGAGGCAGCAGAATGTATGGGCTCCTGTCAGGTATATATTATTGGAGGCAGGAGAATGTATGGGCTCCTGTCAGGTATATATTATTGGAGACAGTAGAATGTATGGGTTCCTGTCAGGTATATCTTAATGGAGGCAGGAGAATGTATGGGCTCCTGCCAGGTATATATTATTGGAGGCAGGAGAACGTATGGGCTCCTGTTAGGTATATATTATTGGAGACAGTAGAATGTATGGGTTCCTGTCAGGTATATATTAATGGAGACAGGAGAATCTATGGGCTCCTGTCAGGTATATATTATTGGAGACAGCAGAATCTATGGGCTCCTGTCAGGTATATATTATTGGAGGCAGGAGAATCTATGGGCTCCTGTCAGGTATATATTATTGGAGGCAGCAGAATGTATGGGCTCCTGTCAGGTATATATTATTGGAGGCAGGAGAATGTATGCTCTCTTGTCAGGTATATATTATTGGAGCCAGGAGAATGTATGGGCTCCTGTCAGGTGTATATTATTGGAGGCAGCAGAATGTATGGGCTCCTGTCAGGTATATATTATTGGAGGCGGCAGAATCTATGGGCTCCTGTCAGGTATATATTATTGTAGGCAGCAGAATGTATGGGCTCCTGTCAGGTATATATTATTGGAGGCGGCAGAATGTATGGGCTCCTGTCAGGTATATATTATTGGAGGCAGCAGAATGTATGGGCTCCTGTCAGGTATATATTATTGGAGGCAGCAGAATGTATGGGCTCCTGTCAGGTATATATTATTGGAGACAGCAGAATCTATGGGCTCCTGTCAGGTATATATTATTGGAGGCAGCAGAATGTATGGGTTCCTGTCAGGTATATATTATTGGAGACAGCAGAATCTATGGGCTCCTGTCAGGTATATATTATTGGAGGCAGGAGAATGTATGGGCTCCTGTCAAGTATATATTATTGGAGGCAGCAGAATCTATGGGTCCTGTCAGGTATATGTTATTGGAGGCAGGAGAATGTATGGGCTGCTGTCAGGTATATATTATTGGAGGCCGCAGAATCTATGGGCTACTGTCAGGTATATATTATTGGAGGTAGGAGAATGTATGGCCTCCTGTCAGGTATATATTATTGGAGGCAGCAGAATGTATGGGCTGCTGTCAGGTATATATTATTGGAGGCCGCAGAATCTATGGGCTCCTGTCAGGTATGTATTATTGGAGGCAGCAGAATGTATGGCCTCCTGTCAGGTATATATTATTGGAGGCAGCAGAATGTATGGGCTTCTGTCAGGCATATATTATTGGAGGCAGGAGAATGTATGGGCTCCTGTCAGGTATATATTATTGGAGGCAGGAGAATGTATGGGCTCCTGTCAGGTATATATTATTGGAGGCGGCAGAATCTATGGGCTCCTGTCAGGTATATATTATTGGAGGTAGGAGAATGTATGGGCTCCTGTCAGGTATATATTATTGGAGGTAGGAGAATGTATGGGCTCCTGTCAGGTATATATTATTGGAGGCACGAGAATGTATGGGCTCCTGTCAGGTATATATTATTGGAGGCAGGAGAATGTATGGGCTCCTGTTAGGTATATATTATTGGAGGCAGCAGAATCTATGGGCTCCTGTCAGGTATATATTATTGGAGGCAGGAGAATGTATGGGCTTCTGTCAGGTATATATTATTGGAGGCAGCAGAATCTATGGGCTCCTGTCCGGTATATATTATTGGAGGTAGGAGAATGTATGGGCTCCTGTCAGGTATATATTATTGGAGCCAGGAGAATGTATGGGCTTCTGTCAGGTATATATTATTGGAGGCAGCAGAATGTATGGGCTCCTGTCAGGTATATATTATTGGAGGCAGGAGAATCTATGGGCTCCTGTCAGGTATATATTATTGGAGGCAGGAGAATGTATGGGCTCCTGTCAGGTATATATTATTGGAGGCAGGAGAATGTATGGGCTCCTGTCAGGTATATATTATTGGAGGCAGTATAATGTATGGGCTGCTGTCAGGTATATATTATTGGAGGCAGGAGAATGTATGGGCTCCTGTCAGGTATATATTATTGGAGGCAGGAGAATGTATGGGCTCCTGTCAGGTATATATTATTGGAGGCAGGAGAATGTATGGGCTCCTGTCAGGTATATATTATTGGAGGCAGCAGAATCTATGGGCTCCTGTCCGGTATATATTATTGGAGGTAGGAGAATATATGGGCTTCTGTCAGGTATATATTATTGGAGGCAGGAGAATGTATGGGCTCCTGTCAGGTATATATTATTGGAGGCAGGAGAATGTATGGGCTCCTGTCAGGTATATATTATTGGAGGCAGGAGAATGTATGGGCTCCTGTCAGGTATATATTATTGGAGGCAGCAGAATCTATGGGCTCCTGTCCGGTATATATTATTGGAGGTAGGAGAATGTATGGGCTTCTGTCAGGTATATATTATTGGAGGCAGCAGAATGTATGGGCTCCTGTCAGGTATATATTATTGGAGGCACCAGAATCTATGGGCTCCTGTCAGGTATATATTATTGGAGGCAGGAGAATTTATGGGCTCCTGTCAGGTATATACTATTGGAGGCAGCAGAATGTATGGGCTCCTGTCCGGTATATATTATTGGAGGTAGGAGAATGTATGGGCTTCTGTCAGGTATATATTATTGGAGGCAGCAGAATGTATGGGCTCCTGTCAGGTATATATTATTGGAGGCAGGAGAATGTATGGGCTACTGTCAGGTATATATTATTGGAGGCAGGAGAATGTATGGGCTCCTGTCAGGTATATATTATTGGAGGCAGGAGAATGTATGGGCTCCTGTCAGGTATATATTATTGGAGGCAGCAGAATGTATGGGCTCCTGTCAGGTATATATTATTGGAGGCAGGAGAATGTATGGGCTCCTGTCAGATATGTTATTGGACGCAGGAGAATGTATGGGCTCCTGTCAGGTATATATTATTGGAGGCAGCAGAATGTATGGGCTCCTGTCAGGTATATATTATTGGAGGCAGGAGAATGTATGGGCTCCTGTCAGGTATATATTATTGGAGGCAGGAGAATGTATGGGCTCCTGTCAGGTATATATTATTGGAGGCAGGAGAATGTATGGGCTCCTGTCAGGTATATATTATTGGAGGCAGGAGAATGTATGGGCTCCTGTCAGGTATATGTTATTGGACGCAGGAGAATGTATGGGCTCCTGTCAGGTATATATTATTGGAGGCAGCAGAATGTATGGGCTCCTGTCAGGTATATATTATTGGAGGCAGGAGAATGTATTGGCTCCTGTCAGGTATATATTATTGGAGGCAGGAAAATGTATGGGCTCCTGTCAGGTATATGTTATTGGACGCAGCAGAATGTATGGGCTCCTGTCAGGTATATATTATTGGAGGCAGGAGAATGTATGGGCTCCTGTCCGGTATATATTATTGGAGGTAGGAGAATGTATGGGCTTCTGTCAGGTATATATTATTGGAGGCAGGAGAATGTATGGGCTTCTGTCAGGTATATATTATTGGAGGCAGGAGAATGTATGGGCTCCTGTCAGGTATATATTATTGGAGGCACCAGAATCTATGGGCTCCTGTCAGGTATATATTATTGGAGGCAGCAGAATGTATGGGTTCCTGTCAGGTATATATTATTGAAGGCAGCAGAATGTATGGGCTCCTGTCAGGTATATATTATTGGAGGCAGCAGAATGTATGGGCTCCTGTCAGGTATATATTATTGGAGGCAGGAGAATGTATGGGCTCCTGTCAGGTATATATTATTGGAGGCAGGAGAATGTATGGGCTCCTGTCAGGTATATATTATTGGAGACAGTAGAATGTATGGGTTCCTGTCAGGTATATATTAATGAAGGCAGGAGAATGTATGGGCTCCTGCCAGGTATATATTATTGGAGGCAGGAGAATGTATGGGCTCCTGTCAGGTATATATTATTGGAGGCAGTAGAATGTATGGGTTCCTGTCAGGTATATATTAATGGAGGCAGGAGAATGTATGGGCTCCTGCCAGGTATATATTATTGGAGGCAGGAGAATGTATGGGCTCCAGTCAGGTATATATTATTGGAGACAGCACAATCTATGGGCTCCTGTCAGGTATATATTATTGGAGGCAGGAGAATCTATGGGCTCCTGTCAGGTATATATTATTGGAGGCAGGAGAATGTATGGGCTCCTGTCAGGTATATATTATTGGAGGCAGGAGAATGTATGAGCTCCTGTCAGGTATATATTATTGGAGGCAGCAGAATCTATGGTCTCCTGTCCGGTATATATTATTGGAGGTAGGAGAATGTATGGACTCCTGTCAGGTATATATTATTGGAGGCAGCAGAATCTATGGGCTCCTGTCCGGTATATATTATTGGAGGTAGGCGAATGTATGGGCTCCTGTCAGGTATATATTATTGGAGCCAGGAGAATGTATGGGCTTCTGTCAGGTATATATTATTGGAGGCAGCAGAATGTATGGGCTCCTGTCAGGTATATATTATTGGAGGCAGGAGAATGTATGGGCTCCTGTCAGGTATATATTATTGGAGGCAGGAGAATGTATGGGCTCCTGTCAGGTATATATTATTGGAGGCAGCAGAATCTATGGGCTCCTGTCCGGTATATATTATTGGAGGTAGGAGAATGTATGGGCTTCTGTCAGGTATATATTATTGGAGGCAGGAGAATGTATGGGCTCCTGTCAGGTATATATTATTGGAGGCAGGAGAATGTATGGGCTCCTGTCAGGTATATATTATTGGAGGCAGCAGAATCTATGGGCTCCTGTCCAGTATATATTATTGGAGGTAGGAGAATGTATGGGCTTCTGTCAGGTATATATTATTGGAGGCAGGAGAATGTATGGGCTCCTGTCAGGTATATATTATTGGAGGCAGGAGAATGTATGGGCTCCTGTCAGGTATATATTATTGGAGGCAGGAGAATGTATGGGCTCCTGTCAGGTATATATTATTGGAGGCAGCAGAATCTATGGGCTCCTGTCCGGTATATATTATTGGAGGTAGGAGAATGTATGGGTTTCTGTCAGGTATATATTATTGGAGGTTGGAGAATGTATGGGCTTCTGTCAGGTATATATTATTGGAGGCAGCAGAATGTATGGGCTCCTGTCAGGTATATATTATTGGAGGCAGGAGAATGTATGGGCTCCTGTCAGGTATATATTATTGGAGGCAGGAGAATGTATGGGCTCCTGTCAGGTATATATTATTGGAGGCAGCAGAATCTATGGGCTCCTGTCCGGTATATATTATTGGAGGTAGGAGAATGTATGGGCTTCTGTCAGGTATATATTATTGGAGGCAGCAGAATGTATGGGCTCCTGTCAGGTATATATTATTGGAGGCACAAGAATCTATGGGCTCCTGTCAGGTATATATTATTAGAGGCAGGAGAATGTATGGGCTCCTGTCAGGTATATATTATTGGAGGCAGCAGAATCTATGGGCTCCTGTCCGGTATATATTATTGGAGGTAGGAGAATGTATGGGCTTCTGTCAGGTATATATTATTGGAGGCAGCAGAATGTATGGGCTCCTGTCAGGTATATATTATTGAAGGCAGGAGAATCTATGGGCTCCTGTCAGGTATATATTATTGGAGGCAGGAGAATGTATGGGCTCCTGTTAGGTATATATTATTGGAGGCAGCAGAATCTATGGGCTCCTGTCAGGTATATATTATTGGAGGTAGGAGAATGTATGGGCTCCTGTCAGGTATATATTATTGGAGGCAGCAGAATCTATGGGCTCCTGTCCGGTATATATTATTGGAGGTAGGAGAATGTATGGGCTCCTGTCAGGTATATATTATTGGAGCCAGGAGAATGAATGGGCTTCTGTCAGGTATATATTATTGGAGGCAGCCGAATGTTTGGGCTCCTGTCAGGTATATATTATTGGAGGCAGGAGAATCTATGGCCTCCTGTCAGGTATATATTATTGGAGGCAGGAGAATGTATGGGCTCCTGTCAGGTATATATTATTGGAGGCAGGAGAATGTATGGGCTCCTGTCAGGTATATATTATTGGAGGCAGTAGAATGTATGGGCTCCTGTCAGGTATATATTATTGGAGGCAGGAGAATGTATGGGCTCCTGTCAGGTATATATTATTGGAGGCAGGAGAATGTATGGGATCCTGTCAGGTATATATTATTGGAGGCAGGAGAATGTATGGGCTCCTGTCAGGTATATATTATTGGAGGCAGCAGAATCTATGGGCTCCTGTCCGGTATATATTATTGGAGGTAGGAGAATGTATGGGCTTCTGTCAGGTATATATTATTGGAGGCAGGAGAATGTATGGGCTCCTGTCAGGTATATATTATTGGAGGCAGGAGAATGTATGGGCTCCTGTCAGGTATATATTATTGGAGGCAGGAGAATGTATGGGCTCCTGTCAGGTATATATTATTGGAGGCAGCAGAATCTATGGGCTCCTGTCCGGTATATATTATTGGAGGTAGGAGAATGTATGGGCTTCTGTCAGGTATATATTATTGGAGGCAGCAGAATGTATGGGCTCCTGTCAGGTATATATTATTGGAGGCACCAGAATCTATGGGCTCCTGTCAGGTATATATTATTGGAGGCAGGAGAATGTATGGGCTCCTGTCAGGTATATATTATTGGAGGCCGCAGAATCTATGGGCTCCTGTCAGGTATATATTATTGGAGGCAGCAGAATGTATGGGCTTCTGTCAGGCATATATTATTGGAGGCAGGAGAATGTATGGGCTCCTGTCAGGTATATATTATTGGAGGCGGCAGAATCTATGGGCTCCTGTCAGGTATATATTATTGGAGGTAGGAGAATGTATGGGCTCCTGTCAGGTATATATTATTGGAGGTAGGAGAATGTATGGGCTCCTGTCAGGTATATATTATTGGAGGCAGGAGAATGTATGGGCTCCTGTCAGGTATATATTATTGGAGGCAGGAGAATGTATGGGCTCCTGTCAGGTATATATTATTGGAGGCAGCAGAATCTATGGGCTCCTGTCCGGTATATATTATTGGAGGTAGGAGAATGTATGGGCTTCTGTCAGGTATACATTATTGGAGGCAGCAGAATGTATGGGCTCCTGTCAGGTATATATTATTGGAGGCACCAGAATCTATGGGCTCCTGTCAGGTATATATTATTGGAGGCAGGAGAATGTATGGGCTCCTGTCAGGTATATATTATTGGAGGCAGCAGAATCTATGGGCTCCTGTCCGGTATATATTATTGGAGGTAGGAGAATGTATGGGCTTCTGTCAGGTATATATTATTGGAGGCAGGAGAATGTATGGGCTCCTGTCAGGTACATATTATTGGAGGCAGGAGAATGTATGGGCTCCTGTCAGGTATATATTATTGGAGACAGCAGAATCTATGGGCTCCTGTCAGGTATATATTATTGGAGGCAGGAGAATCTATGGGCTCCTGTCAGGTATATATTATTGGAGGCAGCAGAATGTATGGGCTCCTGTCAGGTATATATTATTGGAGGCAGGAGAATGTATGCGCTCCTGTCAGGTATATATTATTGGAGCCAGCAGAATGTATGGGCTCCTGTCAGGTATATATTATTGGAGGCAGCAGAATGTATGGGCTCCTGTCAGGTATATATTATTGGAGGCGGCAGAATCTATGGGCTCCTGTCAGGTATATATTATTGTAGGCAGCAGAATGTATGGGCTCCTGTCAGGTATATATTATTGGAGGCTGCAGAATGTATGGGCTCCTGTCAGGTATATATTATTGGAGGCAGCAGAATGTATGGGCTCCTGTCAGGTTTATATTATTGGAGGCAGCAGAATGTATGGGCTCCTGTCAGGTATATATTATTGGAGACAGCAGAATCTATGGGCTCCTGTCAGGTATATATTATTGGAGGCAGCAGAATGTATGGGCTCCTGTCAGGTATATATTATTGGAGACAGCAGAATCTATGGGCTCCTGTCAGGTATATATTATTGGAGGCAGGAGAATGTATGGGCTCCTGTCAAGTATATATTATTGGAGGCAGCAGAATCTATGGGTCCTGTCAGGTATATATTATTGGAGGCAGGAGAATGTATGGGCTGCTGTCAGGTATATATTATTGGAGGCCGCAGAATCTATGGGCTCCTGTCAGGTATATATTATTGGAGGCAGCAGAATGTATGGGCTTCTGTCAGGCATATATTATTGGAGGCAGGAGAATGTATGGGCTCCTGTCAGGTATATATTATTGGAGGAAGGAGAATGTATGGGCTCCTGTCAGGTATATATTATTGGAGGCGGCAGAATCTATGGGCTCCTGTCAGGTATATATTATTGGAGGTAGGAGAATGTATGGGCTCCTGTCAGGTATATATTATTGGAGGTAGGAGAATGTATGGGCTTCTGTCAGGTATATATTATTGGAGGCAGCAGACTGTATGGGCTCCTGTCAGGTATATATTATTGGTGGCAGGAGAATGTATGGGCTCCTGTCAGGTATATATTAATGGAGGCAGGAGAATGTATGGGCTTCTGTCATGTATATATTATTAGAGGCAGGAGAATGTATGGACTCCTGTCAGGTATATATTATTGGAGCCAGCAGAATGTATGGGCTCCTGTCAGGTATATATTATTGGAGGCAGCAGAATCTATGGGCTCCTGTCAGGTATATATTATTAGAGGCAGGAGAATGTATGAGTTCCTGTCAGGTATATATTATTGGAGGCAGCAGAATGTATGGGCTCCTGTCAGGTATATATTATTGGAGGCAGGAGAATGTATTGGGTCCTGTCAGGTATATGTTATTGGAGGCAGGAGAATCTATTGTCTCCTGTCAGGTATATATTATTGGAGGCAGGAGAATCTATGGGCTCCTGTCAGGTATATATTATTGGAGGCAGCAGAATGTATGGGCTCCTGTCAGGTATATATTATTGGAGGCAGGAGAATGTATGGGCTCCTGTCAGGTATATATTATTGGAGACAGTAGAATGTATGGGTTCCTGTCAGGTATATATTAATGGAGGCAGGAGAATGTATGGGCTCTTGTCAGGTATATATTATTGGAGGCAGGAGAATGTATGGGCTCCTGTCAGGTATATATTATTGGAGACAGCAGAATCTATGGGCTCCTGTCAGGTATATATTATTGGAGGCAGGAGAATCTATGGGCTCCTGTCAGGTATATATTATTGGATGCAGCAGAATGTATGGGCTCCTGTCAGGTATATATTATTGGAGGCAGGAGAGTGTATGGGCTCCTGTCAGGTATATATTATTGGAGCCAGCAGAATGTATGGGCTCCTGTCAGGTATATATTATTGGTTGCAACAGAATGTATGGGCTCCTGTCAGGTATATATTATTGGAGGCGGCAGAATCTATGGGCTCCTGTCAGGTATATATTATTGGAGGCAGCAGAATGTATGGGCTCCTGTCAGGTATATATTATTGGAGGCAGCAGAATGTATGGGCTCCTGTCAGGTATATATTATTGGAGGCAGCAGAATGTATGGGCTCCTGTCAGGTATATATTATTGGAGGCAGCAGAATGTATGGGCTCCTGTCAGGTATATATTATTGGAGACAGCAGAATCTATGGGCTCCTGTCAGGTATATATTATTGAAGGCAGCAGAATGTATGGGCTCCTGTCAGGTATATATTATTGGAGACAGCAGAATCTATGGGCTCCTGTCAGGTATATATTACTGGAGGCAGGAGAATGTATGGGCTCCTGTCAAGTTTATATTATTGGAGGCAGCAGAATCTATGGGTCCTGTTAGGTGTATATTATTGGAGGCAGGAGAATGTATGGGCTGCTGTCAGGTATATATTATTGGAGGCCGCAGAATCTATGGGCTCCTGTCAGGTATATATTTTTGGAGGCAGCAGAATGTATGGGCTTCTGTCAGGCATATATTATTGGAGGCAGGAGAATGTATGGGCTCCTGTCAGGTATATATTATTGGAGGCAGGAGAATGTATGGGCTCCTGTCAGGTATATATTATTGGAGGCGGCAGAATCTATGGGCTCCTGCCTGGTATATATTATTGGAGGCATCAGAATGTATGGGCTCCTGTCAGGTATATATTATTGGAGGCAGCAGAATGTATGGGCTCCTGTCAGGTATATATTATTGGAGGCAGCAGAATGTATGGGCTCCTGTCAGGTATATATTATTGGAGGTAGGAGAATGTATGGGCTCCTGTCAGGTATATATTATTGGAGGTAGGAGAATGTATGGGCTCCTGTCAGGTATATATTATTGGAGGTAGGAGAATGTATGTGCTTCTGTCAGGTATATATTATTGGAGGCAGCAGAATGTATGGGCTCCTGTCAGGTATATATTATTGGAGGCAGCAGAATGTATGGGCTCCTGTCAGGTATATATTATTGGAGGCAGCAGAATCTATGGGCTCCTGTCAGGTATATATTATTGGAGGCAGCAGAATGTATGGGCTCCTGTCAGGTATATATTATTGGAGGCAGGAGAATGTATGGGCTCCTGTCAGGTATATATTATTGGAGCCAGCAGAATCTATGAGCTCCTGTCAGGTATATATTATTGGAGGCAGCAGAATGTATGGGCTCCTCTCAGGTATATATTATTGGAGGCAGGAGAATCTATGGGCTCCTGTCAGGTATATATTATTGGAAGCAGGAGTATCTATGGGCTCCTGTCAGGTATATATTATTGGAGGCAGGAGAATGTATGGGCTCCTGTCAGGTATATATTATTGGAGGCAGCAGAATCTATGGGCTCCTGTCAGGTATATATCATTGGAGGCAGCAGAATGTATGGGCTTCTGTCAGGCATATATTATTGGAGGCAGGAGAATGTATGGGCTCCTGTCAGGTATTTATTATTGGAGGCAGGAGAATGTATGGGCTGCTGTCAGGTATATATTATTGGAGGCGGCAGAATCTATGGGCTCCTTTCAGATATATATTATTGGAGGTAGGAGAATGTATGGGCTCCTGTCAGGTATATATTATTGGAGGTAGGAGAATGTATGGGCTTCTGTCAGGTATATATTATTGGAGGCAGCAGACTGTATGGGCTCCTGTCAGGTATATATTATTGGAGGCAGGAGAATGTATGGGCTCCTGTCAGGTATATATTATTGGAGCCAGGAGAATGTATGGGCTCCTGTCAGGTATATATTATTGGAGGCAGCAGAATGTGTGGGCTCCTGTCAGGTATATATTATTTGAGGCAGGAGAATGTATGTGCTCCTGTCAGGTATATATTATTGGAGGCGGCAGAATCTATTTGCTCCTGCCAGGTATATATTATTGGAGGCATCAGAATGTATGGGCTCCTGTCAGGTATATATTATTGGAGGCATCAGAATGTATGGGCTCCTGTCAGGTATATATTATTGGAGGCAGCAGAATCTATGGGCTCCTGTCAGGTATATATTATTGGAGGCAGCAGAATGTATGGGCTCCTGTCAGGTATATATTATTGGAGGTAGGAGAATGTATGGGCTCCTGTCAGGTATATATTATTGGAGGTAGTAGAATGTATGGGCTCCTGTCAGGTATATATTATTGGAGGCAGGAGAATGTATGGGCTCCTGTCAGGTATATATTATTGGAGGCAGCAGAATCTATGGGCTCCTGTCAGGTATATATTATTGGAGGCAGCAGAATGTATGGGCTTCTGTCAGGCATATATTATTGGAGGCAGGAGAATGTATGGGCTCCTGTCAGGTATATATTATTGGAGGCAGGAGAATGTATGGGCTCCTGTCAGGTATATATTATTGGAGGTGGCAGAATCTATGGGCTCCTGTCAGGTATATATTATTGGAGGTAGGAGAATGTATGGGCTCCTGTCAGGTATATATTATTGGAGGTAGGAGAATGTATGGGCTTCTGTCAGGTATATATTATTGGAGGCAGCAGACTGTATGGGCTCCTGTCAGGTATATATTATTGGAGGCAGGAGAATGTATGGGCTCCTGTCAGGTATATATTATTGGAGCCAGGAGAATGTATGGGCTCCTGTCAGGTATATATTATAGGAGGCAGCAGAATGTGTGGGCTCCTGTCAGGTATATATTATTGGAGGCAGGAGAATGTATGGGCTCCTGTCAGGTATATATTATTGGAGGCGGCAGAATCTATGGGCTCCTGACAGGTATATATTATTGGAGGCATCAGAATGTGTGGGCTCCTGTCAGGTATATAATATTGGAGGCAGCAGAATCTATGGGCTCCTGTCAGGTATATATTATTGGAGGCAGCAGAATGTATGGGCTCCTGTCAGGTATATATTATTGGAGGTAGGAGAATGTATGGGCTCCTGTCAGGTATATATTATTGGAGGTAGTAGAATGTATGGGCTCCTGTCAGGTATATATTATTGGAGGTAGGAGAATGTATGGGCTTCTGTCAGGTATATATTATTGGAGGCAGCAGAATGTATGGGCTCCTGTCAGGTATATATTATTGGAGGCAGCAGAATGTATGGGCTCCTGACAGGTATATATTATTGGAGGCAGCAGAAACTATGGGCTCCTGTCAGGTATATATTATTGGAGGCAGCAGAATGTATGGGCTCCTGTCAGGTATATATTATTGGAGGCAGGAGAATGTATGGGCTCCTGTCAGGTATATATTATTGGAGCCAGCAGAATCTATGGGCTCCTGTCAGGTATATATTATTGGAGGCAGCAGAATGTATGGGCTTCTCTCAGGTATATATTATTGGAGGCAGGAGAATCTATGGGCTCCTGTCAGGTATATATTATTGGAGGCAGGAGTATCTATGGGCTCCTGTCAGGTATATATTATTGGAGGCAGGAGAATGTATGGGCTCCTGTCAGGTATATATTATTGGAGGCAGCAGAATCTATGGGCTCCTGTCAGGTATATATTATTGGAGGCAGCAGAATGTATGGGCTTCTGTCAGGCATATATTATTGGAGGCAGGAGAATGTATGGGCTCCTGTCAGGTATATATTATTGGAGGCAGGAGAATGTATGGGCTGCTGTCAGGTATATATTATTGGAGGCGGCAGAATCTATGGGCTCCTGTCAGGTATATATTATTGGAGGTAGGAGAATGTATGGGCTCCTGTCAGGTATATATTATTGGAGGTAGGAGAATGTATGGGCTTCTGTCAGGTATATATTATTGGAGGCAGCAGACTGTATGGGCTCCTGTCAGGTATATATTATTGGAGGCAGGAGAATGTATGGGCTCCTGTCATGTATATATTATTGGAGCCAGGAGAATGTATGGGCTCCTGTCAGGTATATATTATTGGAGGCAGCAGAATGTGTGGGCTCCTGTCAGCTATATATTATTGGAGGCAGGAGAATGTATGGGCTCCTGTCAGGTATATATTATTGGAGGCGGCAGAATCTATGGGCTCCTGCCAGGTATATATTATTGGAGGCATCAGAATGTATGGGCTCCTGTCAGGTATATATTATTGGAGGCATCAGAATGTATGGGCTCCTGTCAGGTATATATTATTGGAGGCAGCAGAATCTATGGGCTCCTGTCAGGTATATATTATTGGAGGCAGCAGAATGTATGGGCTCCTGTCAGGTATATATTATTGGAGGTAGGAGAATGTATGGGCTCCTGTCAGGTATATATTATTGGAGGTAGGAGAATGTATGGGCTCCTGTCAGGTATATATTATTGGAGGCAGGAGAATGTATGGGCTCCTGTCAGTTATATATTATTGGAGGCAGCAGAATCTATGGGCTCCTGTCAGGTATATATTATTGGAGGCAGCAGAATGTATGGGCTTCTGTCAGGCATATATTATTGTAGGCAGGAGAATGTATGGGCTCCTGTCAGGTATATATTATTGGAGGCAGGAGAATGTATGGGCTCCTGTCAGGTATATATTATTGGAGGTGGCAGAATCTATGGGCTCCTGTCAGATATATATTATTGGAGGTAGGAGAATGTATGGGCTCCTGTCAGGTATATATTATTGGAATTAGGAGAATGTATGGGCTTCTGTCAGGTATATATTATTGGAGGCAGCAGACTGTATGGGCTCCTGTCAGGTATATATTATTGGAGGCAGGAGAATGTATGGGCTCCTGTCAGGTATATACTATTGGAGCCAGGAGAATGTATGGGCTCCTGTCAGGTATATATTATAGGAGGCAGCAGAATGTGTGGGCTCCTGTCAGGTATATATTATTGGAGGCAGGAGAATGTATGGGCTCCTGTCAGGTATATATTATTGGAGGCGGCAGAATCTATGGGCTCCTGCCAGGTATATATTATTGGAGGCATCAGAATGTATGGGCTCCTGTCAGGTATATATTATTGGAGGCAGCAGAATCTATGGGCTCCTGTCAGGTATATATTATTGGAGGCAGCAGAATCTATGGGCTCCTGACAGGTATATATTATTGGAGGCAGCAGAATCTATGGGCTCCTGTCAGGTATATATTATTGGAGGCAGCAGAATGTATGGGCTCCTGTCAGGTATATATTATTGGAGGCAGGAGAATTTACGGGCTCCTGTCAGGTATATATTATTGGAGCCAGCAGAATCTATGGGCTCCTGTCAGGTATATATTATTGGAGGCAGGAGAATGTATGGGTTACTGTCAGGTATATATTATTGGAGGCAGCAGAATGTATGGGCTCCTGTCAGGTATATATTATTGGAGGCAGGAGGATGTATGGGCTCCTGTCAGGTATATATTATTGGAGGCGGCAGAATCTATGGGCTCCTGTCAGGAATATATTATTGGAGGTAGGAGAATGTATGGTCTCCTGTCAGGTATATATTATTGGAGGCACCAGAATCTATGGGCTCCTGTCAGGTATATATTATTGGAGGTAGTAGAATGTATGGGCTCCTCTCAGGTATATATTATTGGAGGCAGCAGAATGTATGGGCTCCTGCCAGGTATATATTATTGGAGGCATCAGAATGTATGGGCTCCTGTCAGGTATATATTATTGGAGGCAGCAGAATCTATGGGCTCCTGTCAGGTATATATTATTGGAGGTATGAGAATGTATGGGCTTCTGTCAGGTATATATTATTGGAGGCTGCCGAATGTATGGGCTCCTGTCAGGTATATATTATTGGAGGCAGCAGAATGTATGGGCTCCTGACAGGTATATATTATTGGAGGCAGCAGAATCTATGGGCTCCTGTCAGGTATATATTATTGGAGGCAGGAGAATGTATGGGCTCCTGTCAGGTATATATTATTGGAGGCAGCAGAATGTATGGGCTCCTGTCAGTTATATATTATTGGAGGCAACAGAAAGTATGGGCTCGTGTCAGGTATATATTATTGGAGGCAGGAGAATCTATGGGCTCCTGTCAGGTATATATTATTGGAGGTAGGAAAATGTATGGGCTCCTGTCAGGTATATATTATTGGAGGCAGGAGAATCTATGGGCTCCTGTCAAGTATATATTATTGGAGGCAGCAGAATCTATGGGTCCTGTCAGGTATATATTATTGGAGGCAGGAGAATGTCTGGGCTGCTGTCAGGTATATATTATTGGAGGCCGCAGAATCTATGGGCTCCTGTCAGGTATATATTATTGGAGGCAGCAGAATGTATGGGCTTCTGTCAGGCATATATTATTGGAGGCAGGAGAATGTATGGGCTCCTGTCAGGTATATATTATTGGAGGCAGGAGAATGTATGGGCTCCTGTCAGGTATATATTATTGGAGGCGGCAGAATCTATGGGCTCCTGTCAGGTATATATTATTGGAGGTAGGAGAATGTATGGGCTCCTGTCAGGTATATATTATTGGAGGTAGGAGAATGTTTGTGCTTCTGTCTGGTATATATTATTGGAGGCAGCAGACTGTATGGGCTCCTGTCAGGTATATATTATTGGAGGCAGGAGAATGTATGGGCTCCTGTCAGGTATATATTATTGGAGCCAGGATAATGTATGGGCTCCTGTCAGGTATATATTATTGGAGGCAGCAGAATGTATGGGCTCCTGTCAGGTATATATTATTGGAGGCAGGAGAATGCATGGGCTCCTGTCAGGTATATATTATTGGAGGCGGCAGAATCTATGGGCTCCTGCCAGGTATATATTATTGGAGGCATCAGAATGTATGGGCTCCTGTCAGGTATATATTATTGGAGGCAGCAGAATCTATGGGCTCCTGTCAGGTATATATTATTGGAGGCAGCAGAATGTATGGGCTCCTGTCAGTTATATATTATTGGAGGTAGGAGAATGTATGGGCTTCTGTCAGGTATATATTATTGGAGGCAGCAGAATGTATGGGCTCCTGTCAGGTATATATTATTGGAGGCAGCAGAATGTATGGGCTCCTGACAGGTATATATTATTGGAGGCAGCAGAATCTATGGGCTTCTGTCAGGTATATATTATTGGAGGCAGCAGAATGTATGGGCTCCTGTCAGGTATATATTATTGGAGGCAGGAGAATGTATGGGCTCCTGTCAGGTATATATTATTGGAGCCAGGAGAATCTATGGGCTCCTGTCAGGTATATATTATTGGAGGCAGCAGAATGTATGGGCTCCTCTCAGGTATATATTATTGGAGGCAGGAGAATCTATGGGCTCCTGTCAGGTATATATTATTGGAGGCAGGAGTATCTATGGGCTCCTGTCAGGTATATATTATTGGAGGCCGGAGAATGTATGGGCTCCTGTCAGGTATATATTATTAGAGGCAGCAGAATCTATGGGCTCCTGTCAGGTATATATTATTGGAGGCAGCAGAATGTATGGGCTTCTGTCAGGCATATATTATTGGAGGCAGGAGAATGTATGGGCTCCTGTCAGGTATATATTATTGGAGGCACGAGAATGTATGGGCTCCTGTCAGGTATATATTATTGGAGGCGGCAGAATCTATGGGCTCCTGTCAGGTATATATTATTGGAGGTAGGAGAATGTATGGGCTCCTGTCAGGTATATATTATTGGAGGTAGGAGAATGTATGGGCTTCTGTCAGATATATATTATTGGAGGCAGCAGACTGTATGGGCTCCTGTCAGGTATATATTATTGGAGGCAGGAGAATGTATGGGCTCCTGTCAGGTATATATTATTGGAGCCAGGAGAATGTATGGGCTCCTGCCAGGTATATATTATTGGAGGCATCAGAATGTATGGGCTCCTGTCAGGTATATATTATTGGAGGCAGCAGAATCTATGGGCTCCTGTCAGGTATATATTATTGGAGGCAGCAGAATGTATGGGCTCCTGTCAGGTATATATTATTGGAGGTAGGAGAATGTATGGGCTCCTGTCAGGTATATATTATTGGAGGTAGGAGAATATACGGGCTCCTGTCAGGTATATATTATTGGAGGTAGGAGAATGTATGGGCTTCTGTCAGGTATATATTATTGGAGGCAGCAGAATGTATGGGCTCCTGTCAGGTATATATTATTGGAGGCAGCAGAATGTATGCACTCCTGACAGGTATATATTATTGGAGGCAGCAGAATCTATGGGCTTCTGTCAGGTATATATTATTCGAGGCAGCAGAATGTATGGGCTCCTGTCAGGTATATATTATTGGAGGCAGGAGAATGTATGGGCTCCTGTCAGGTATATATTATTGGAGCCAGCAGAATCTATGGGCTCCTGTCAGGTATATATTATTGGAGGCAGGAGAATGTATGGGTTCCTGTCAGGTATATATTATTGGAGGCAGCAGAATGTATGGGCTCCTGTCAGGTTTATATTATTGGAGGCAGGAGAATGTATGGGCTCCTGTCAGCTATATATTATTGGAGGCGGCAGAATCTATGGGCTCCTGTCAGGTATATATTATTGGAGGTAGGAGAATGTATGGGCTCCTCTCAGGTATATATTATTGGAGGCAGCAGAATGTATGGGCTCCTGCCAGGTATATATTATTGGATGCATCAGAATGTATGGGCTCCTGTCAGGTATATATTATTGGAGGCAGCAGAATCTATGGGCTCCTGTCAGGTATATATTATTGGAGGCAGTAGAATGTATGGGCTCCTGTCAGGTATATATTATTGGAGGTAGGAGAATGTATGGGCTCCTGTCAGGTATATATTAT
Organism: Phyllobates terribilis; assembly: GCF_046119375.1. Lineage (NCBI taxonomy): Eukaryota > Metazoa > Chordata > Amphibia > Anura > Dendrobatidae > Phyllobates > Phyllobates terribilis. The sequence continues at coordinate 67,219,310 of NW_027362765.1, forward strand.
TGGAGGTAGGAGAATGTATGGGCTCCTGTCAGGTATATATTATTGGAGGCAGGAGAATGTATGGGCTCCTGTCAGGTATATATTATTGGAGGCGGCAGAATCTATGGGCTCCTGCCAGGTATATATTATTGGAGGCATCAGAATGTATGGGCTCCTGTCAGGTATATATTATTGGAGGCAGCAGAATGTATGGGCTCCTGTCAGGTATATATTATTGGAGGCAGCAGAATCTATGGGCTCCTGTCAGGTATATATTATTCGAGGTAGGAGAATGTATGGGCTCCTGTCAGGTATATATTATTGGAGGTAGGAGAATGTATGGGCTCCTGTCAGGTATATATTATTGGAGGTAGGAGAATGTATGGGCTTCTGTCAGGTATATATTATTGGAGGCAGCAGAATGTATGGGCTCCTGTCAGGTATATATTATTGGAGGCAGCAGAATGTATGGGCTCCTGACAGGTATATATTATTGGAGGCAGCAGAATGTATGGGCTCCTGTCAGGTATATATTATTGGAGGCAGCAGAATGTATGGGCTCCTGTCAGGTATATATTATTGGAGGCAGGAGAATGTATGGGCTCCTGTCAGGTATATATTATTGGAGGCAGTAGAATGTATGGGCTCCTGTCAGGTATATATTATTGGAGGTAGGAGAATGTATGGGCTTCTGTCAGGTATATATTATTGGAGGTAGGAGAATGTATGGGCTCCTGTCAGGTATATATTATTGGAGGTAGGAGAATGTATGGGCTCCTGTCAGGTATATATTATTGGAGGCAGGAGAATCTATGGGATCCTGTCAGGTATATATTATTGGAGGCAGGAGAATCTATGGGCTCCTGTCAGGTATATATTATTGGAGGCAGGAGAATCTATGGGCTCCTGTCAGGTATATATTATTGGAGGCAGCAGAATGCATGGGCTCCTGTCAGGTATATATTATTGGAGGCAGCAGAATCTATGGGCTCCTGTCAGGTATATATTATTGGAGGCAGCAGAATCTATGGGCTCCTGTCCGGTATATATTATTGGAGGCAGCAGAATCTATGGGCTCCTGTCCGGTATATATTTTTGGAGGCAGCAGAATCTATGGGCTCCTGTCCGGTATATATTATTGGAGGCAGGAGAATGTATGGGCTCCTGTCAGGTATATATTATTGGAGGCAGCAGAATCTATGGGCTCCTGTCCGGTATATATTATTGGAGTTAGGAGAATGTATGGGCTTCTATCAGGTATATATTATTGGAGGCAGCAGAATCTATGGGCTCCTGTCAGGTATATATTATTGAAGGCAGGAGAATCTATGGGCTCCTGTCAGGTATATATTATTGGAGGCAGGAGAATATATGGGCTCCTGTCAGGTATATATTATTGGAGACAGGAGAATGTATGAGCTCCTGTCAGGTATATATTATTGGAGGCAGCAGAATCTATGGGCTCCCGTCCGGTATATTATTGGAGGTAGGAGAATGTATGGGCTTCTGTCAGGTATATATTATTGGAGGCAGCAGAATGTATGGGCTCCTGTCAGGTATATATTATTGGAGGCAGGAGAATGTATGGGCTCCTGTCAGGTATATATTATTGGAGGCAGGAGAATGTATGGGCTCTTGTTAGGTGTATATTATTGGAGGCAGCAGAATCTATGGGCTCCTGTCAGGTATATATTATTGGAGGCAGGAGAATGTATGGGCTTCTGTCAGGTATATATTATTGGAGGCAGCAGAATGTATGGGCTCCTGTCAGGTATATATTATTGGAGGCAGGAGAATGTATGGGCTCCTGTCAGGTATATATTATTGGAGCCAGGAGAATCTATGGGCTCCTGTCAGGTATATATTATTGGAGGCAGCAGAATGTATGGGCTCCTCTCAGGTATATATTATTGGAGGCAGGAGAATCTATGGGCTCCTGTCAGGTATATATTATTGGAGGCAGGAGTATCTATGGGCTCCTGTCAGGTATATATTATTGGAGGCCGGAGAATGTATGGGCTCCTGTCAGGTATATATTATTAGAGGCAGCAGAATCTATGGGCTCCTGTCAGGTATATATTATTGGAGGCAGCAGAATGTATGGGCTTCTGTCAGGCATATATTATTGGAGGCAGGAGAATGTATGGGCTCCTGTCAGGTATATATTATTGGAGGCACGAGAATGTATGGGCTCCTGTCAGGTATATATTATTGGAGGCGGCAGAATCTATGGGCTCCTGTCAGGTATATATTATTGGAGGTAGGAGAATGTATGGGCTCCTGTCAGGTATATATTATTGGAGGTAGGAGAATGTATGGGCTTCTGTCAGATATATATTATTGGAGGCAGCAGACTGTATGGGCTCCTGTCAGGTATATATTATTGGAGGCAGGAGAATGTATGGGCTCCTGTCAGGTATATATTATTGGAGCCAGGAGAATGTATGGGCTCCTGCCAGGTATATATTATTGGAGGCATCAGAATGTATGGGCTCCTGTCAGGTATATATTATTGGAGGCAGCAGAATCTATGGGCTCCTGTCAGGTATATATTATTGGAGGCAGCAGAATGTATGGGCTCCTGTCAGGTATATATTATTGGAGGTAGGAGAATGTATGGGCTCCTGTCAGGTATATATTATTGGAGGTAGGAGAATATACGGGCTCCTGTCAGGTATATATTATTGGAGGTAGGAGAATGTATGGGCTTCTGTCAGGTATATATTATTGGAGGCAGCAGAATGTATGGGCTCCTGTCAGGTATATATTATTGGAGGCAGCAGAATGTATGCACTCCTGACAGGTATATATTATTGGAGGCAGCAGAATCTATGGGCTTCTGTCAGGTATATATTATTCGAGGCAGCAGAATGTATGGGCTCCTGTCAGGTATATATTATTGGAGGCAGGAGAATGTATGGGCTCCTGTCAGGTATATATTATTGGAGCCAGCAGAATCTATGGGCTCCTGTCAGGTATATATTATTGGAGGCAGGAGAATGTATGGGTTCCTGTCAGGTATATATTATTGGAGGCAGCAGAATGTATGGGCTCCTGTCAGGTTTATATTATTGGAGGCAGGAGAATGTATGGGCTCCTGTCAGCTATATATTATTGGAGGCGGCAGAATCTATGGGCTCCTGTCAGGTATATATTATTGGAGGTAGGAGAATGTATGGGCTCCTCTCAGGTATATATTATTGGAGGCAGCAGAATGTATGGGCTCCTGCCAGGTATATATTATTGGATGCATCAGAATGTATGGGCTCCTGTCAGGTATATATTATTGGAGGCAGCAGAATCTATGGGCTCCTGTCAGGTATATATTATTGGAGGCAGTAGAATGTATGGGCTCCTGTCAGGTATATATTATTGGAGGTAGGAGAATGTATGGGCTCCTGTCAGGTATATATTATTGGAGGTAGGAGAATGTATGGGCTCCTGTCAGGTATATATTATTGGAGGCAGGAGAATGTATGGGCTCCTGTCAGGTATATATTATTGGAGGCGGCAGAATCTATGGGCTCCTGCCAGGTATATATTATTGGAGGCATCAGAATGTATGGGCTCCTGTCAGGTATATATTATTGGAGGCAGCAGAATGTATGGGCTCCTGTCAGGTATATATTATTGGAGGCAGCAGAATCTATGGGCTCCTGTCAGGTATATATTATTCGAGGTAGGAGAATGTATGGGCTCCTGTCAGGTATATATTATTGGAGGTAGGAGAATGTATGGGCTCCTGTCAGGTATATATTATTGGAGGTAGGAGAATGTATGGGCTTCTGTCAGGTATATATTATTGGAGGCAGCAGAATGTATGGGCTCCTGTCAGGTATATATTATTGGAGGCAGCAGAATGTATGGGCTCCTGACAGGTATATATTATTGGAGGCAGCAGAATGTATGGGCTCCTGTCAGGTATATATTATTGGAGGCAGCAGAATGTATGGGCTCCTGTCAGGTATATATTATTGGAGGCAGGAGAATGTATGGGCTCCTGTCAGGTATATATTATTGGAGGCAGTAGAATGTATGGGCTCCTGTCAGGTATATATTATTGGAGGTAGGAGAATGTATGGGCTTCTGTCAGGTATATATTATTGGAGGTAGGAGAATGTATGGGCTCCTGTCAGGTATATATTATTGGAGGTAGGAGAATGTATGGGCTCCTGTCAGGTATATATTATTGGAGGCAGGAGAATCTATGGGATCCTGTCAGGTATATATTATTGGAGGCAGGAGAATCTATGGGCTCCTGTCAGGTATATATTATTGGAGGCAGGAGAATCTATGGGCTCCTGTCAGGTATATATTATTGGAGGCAGCAGAATGCATGGGCTCCTGTCAGGTATATATTATTGGAGGCAGCAGAATCTATGGGCTCCTGTCAGGTATATATTATTGGAGGCAGCAGAATCTATGGGCTCCTGTCCGGTATATATTATTGGAGGCAGCAGAATCTATGGGCTCCTGTCCGGTATATATTTTTGGAGGCAGCAGAATCTATGGGCTCCTGTCCGGTATATATTATTGGAGGCAGGAGAATGTATGGGCTCCTGTCAGGTATATATTATTGGAGGCAGCAGAATCTATGGGCTCCTGTCCGGTATATATTATTGGAGTTAGGAGAATGTATGGGCTTCTATCAGGTATATATTATTGGAGGCAGCAGAATCTATGGGCTCCTGTCAGGTATATATTATTGAAGGCAGGAGAATCTATGGGCTCCTGTCAGGTATATATTATTGGAGGCAGGAGAATATATGGGCTCCTGTCAGGTATATATTATTGGAGACAGGAGAATGTATGAGCTCCTGTCAGGTATATATTATTGGAGGCAGCAGAATCTATGGGCTCCCGTCCGGTATATTATTGGAGGTAGGAGAATGTATGGGCTTCTGTCAGGTATATATTATTGGAGGCAGCAGAATGTATGGGCTCCTGTCAGGTATATATTATTGGAGGCAGGAGAATGTATGGGCTCCTGTCAGGTATATATTATTGGAGGCAGGAGAATGTATGGGCTCTTGTTAGGTGTATATTATTGGAGGCAGCAGAATCTATGGGCTCCTGTCAGGTATATATTATTGGAGGCAGGAGAATGTATGGGCTTCTGTCAGGTATATATTATTGGAGGCAGCAGAATCTATGGGCTCCTGTCCGGTATATATTATTGGAGGTAGGAGAATGTATGGGCTCCTGTCAGGTATATATTATTGGAGGCAGCAGAATCTATGGGCTCCTGTCCGGTATATATTATTGGAGGCAGCAGAATCTATGGGCTCCTGTCCGGTATATATTATTGGAGGCAGGAGAATGTATGGGCTCCTGTCAGGTATATATTATTGGAGGCAGCAGAATCTATGGGCTCCTGTCCGGTATATATTATTGGAGGCAACAGAATCTATGGGCTCCTGTCCGGTATATATTATTGGAGGCAGCAGAATCTATGGGCTCCTGTCCGGTATATATTATTGGAGGCAGGAGAATGTATGGGCTCCTGTCAGGTATATGTTATTGGAGGCAGGAGAATGTATGGGCTCCTGTCAGGTATATATTATTGGAGGTAGGAGAATGTATGGGCTTCTGTCAGGTATATATTATTGGAGGCAGGAGAATGTATGGGCTCCTGTCAGGTATATATTATTGGAGGCAGGAGAATGTATGGGCTCCTGTCAGGTATATATTATTGGAGGCAGGAGAATGTATGGGCTCCTGTCAGGTATATATTATTGGAGGCAGCAGAATCTATGGGCTCCTGTCCGGTATATATTATTGGAGGTACGAGAATGTATGGGCTTCTGTCAGGTATATATTATTGGAGGCAGCAGAATGTATGGGCTCCTGTCAGGTATATATTATTGGAGGCACCAGAATCTATTTGCTCCTGTCAGGTATATATTATTGGAGGCAGGAGAATGTATGGGCTCCTGTCAGGTATATATTATTGGAGGCAGGAGAATGTATGGGCTCCTGTCAGGTATATATTATTGGAGGCAGCAGAATCTATGGGCTCCTGTCCGGTATATATTATTGGAGGTAGGAGAATGTATGGGCTTCTGTCAGGTATATATTATTGGAGGCAGCAGAATGTATGGGCTCCTGTCAGGTATATATTATTGGAGGCAGGAGAATCTATGGGCTCCTGTCAGGTATATATTATTGGAGGCAGGAGAATGTATGGGCTCCTGTCAGGTATATATTATTGGAGTCAGGAGAATGTATGGGCTCCTGTCAGGTATATATTATTGGAGGCAGCAGAATCTATGGGCTCCTGTCCGGTATATTATTGGAGGTAGGAGAATGTATGGGCTTCTGTCAGGTATATATTATTGGAGGCAGCAGAATGTATGGGCTCCTGTCAGGTATATATTATTGGAGGCAGGAGAATGTATGGGCTCCTGTCAGGTATATATTATTGGAGGCAGTAGAATGTATGGGCTCCTGTTAGGTATATATTATTGGAGGCAGCAGAATCTGTGGGCTTCTGTCAGGTATATATTGGAGGCAGCAGAATCTATGGGCTCCTGTCAGGTATATATTATTGGAGGCAGGAGAATGTATGGGCTCCTGTCAGTTATATATTATTGGAGGCAGTAGAATGTATGGGCTCCTGTCAGGTATATATTATTGGAGGCAGGAGAATGTATGGGCTCCTGTCAGGTATATATTATTGGAGGCAGGAGAATGTATGAGCTCCTGTCAGGTATATATTATTGGAGGCACGAGAATGTATGGGCTCCTGTCAGGTATATATTATTGGAGGCAGCAGAATCTATGGGCTCCTGTCCGGTGTATATTATTGGAGGTAGGAGAATGTATGGGCTTCTGTCAGGTATATATTATTGGAGGCAGGAGAATGTATGGGCTCCTGTCAGGTATATATTATTGGAGGCAGGAGAATGTATGGGCTCCTGTCAGGTATATATTATTGGAGGCAGGAGAATGTATGGGCTCCTGTCAGGTATATATTATTGGAGGCAGTAGAATCTATGGGCTCCTGTCCGGTATATATTATTGGAGGTAGGAGAATGTATGGGCTTCTGTCATGTATATATTATTGGAGGCAGCAGAATGTATGGGCTCCTGTCAGGTATATATTATTGGAGACACTAGAATCAATGGGCTCCTGTCAGGTATATATTATTGGAGGCAGGAGAATGTATGGGCTCCTGTCAGGTATATATTATTGGAGGCAGCAGAATCTATGGGCTCCTGTCCGGTATATATTATTGGAGGTAGGAGAATGTATGGGCTTCTGTCAGGTATATATTATTGGAGGCAGCAGAATGTATGGGCTCCTGTCAGGTATATATTATTGGAGGCAGGAGAATCTATGGGCTCCTGTCAGGTATATATTATTGGAGGCAGGAGAATGTATGGGCTCCTGTCAGGTATATATTATTGGAGGCAGGAGAATGTATGGGCTCCTGTCAGGTATATATTATTGGAGGCAGCAGAATGTATGGGCTCCTGTCAGGTATATATTATTGGAGGCAGGAGAATGTATGGGCTCCTGTCAGGTATATATTATTGGAGGCAAGAGAATGTATGGGCTCCTGTCAGGTATATGTTATTGGAGGCAGGAGAATGTATGGGCTCCTGTCAGGTATATATTATTGGAGGCAGCAGAATCTATGGGCTCCTGTCCGGTATATATTATTGGAGGTAGGAGAATGTATGGGCTTCTGTCAGGTATATATTATTGGAGGCAGGAGAATGTATGGGCTCCTGTCAGGTATATATTATTGGAGGCAGGAGAATGTATGGGCTCCTGTCAGGTATATATTATTGGAGGCAGCAGAATCTATGGGCTCCTGTCAGGTATATATTATTGGAGGTAGCAGAATGAATGGGTTCCTGTCAGGTATATATTATTGAAGGCAGCAGAATGTATGGGCTCCTGTCAGGTATATATTATTGGAGGCAGCAGAATGTATGGGCTCCTGTCAGGTATATATTATTGGAGGCAGGAGAATGTATGGGCTCCTGTCAGGTATATATTATTGGAGACAGTAGAATGTATGGGTTCCTGTCAGGTATATATTAATGGAGGCAGGAGAATGTATGGGCTCCTGCCAGGTATATATTATTGGAGGCAGTAGAATGTATGGGCTCCTGTCAGGTATATATTATTGGAGGCAGGAGAATGTATGGGCTCCTGTCAGGTATATATTATTGGAGACAGTAGAATGTATGGGTTCCTGTCAGGTATATATTAATGGAGGCAGGAGAATGTATGGGTTCCTGTCAGGTATATATTAATGGAGGCAGGAGAATGTATGGGCTCCTGTCAGGTATATATTATTGGAGGCAGGAGAATGTATGGGCTCCTGTCAGGTATATATTATTGGAGGCAGGAGAATGTATGGGCTCCTGTCAGGTATATATTATTGGAGGCAGGAGAATGTATGGGCTCCTGTCAGGTATATATTATTGGAGGCAGCAGAATCTATGGGCTCCTGTCCGGTATATATTATTGGAGGTAGGAGAATGTATGGGCTTCTGTCAGGTATATATTATTGGAGGCAGGAGAATGTATGGGCTCCTGTCAGGTATATATTATTGAAGGCAGGAGAATGTATGGGCTCCTGTCAGGTATATATTATTGGAGGAAGGAGAATGTATGGGCTCCTGTCAGGTATATATTATTGGAGGCAGCAGAATCTATGGGCTCCTGTCCGGTATATATTATTGGAGGTAGGAGAATGTATGGGCTTCTGTCATGTATATATTATTGGAGGCAGCAGAATGTATGGGCTCCTGTCAGGTATATATTATTGGAGGCACTAGAATCTATGGGCTCCTGTCAGGTATATATTATTGGAGGCAGGAGAATGTATGGGCTCCTGTCACGTATATATTATTGGAGGCAGCAGAATCTATGGGCTCCTGTCCGGTATATATTATTGGAGGTAGGAGAATGTATGGGCTTCTGTCAGGTATATATTATTGGAGGCAGCAGAATGTATGGGCTCCTGTCAGGTATATATTATTGGAGGCAGGAGAATCTATGGGCTCCTGTCAGGTATATATTATTGGATTCAGGAGAATGTATGGGCTCCTGTCAGGTATATATTATTGGAGGCAGGAGAATGTATGGGCTCCTGTCAGGTATATATTATTGGAGGCAGCAGAATGTATGGGCTCCTGTCAGGTATATATTATTGGAGGCAGGAGAATCTATGGGCTCCTGTCAGGTATATATTATTGGAGGCAGGAGAATGTATGGGCTCCTGTCAGGTATATATTATTGGAGGTAGGAGAATGTATGGGCTTCTGTCAGGTATATATTATTGGAGGCAGTAGAATGTATGGGCTCCTGTCAGGTATATATTATTGGAGGCAGGAGAATGTATGGGCTCCTGTCAGGTATATATTATTGGAGGCAGGAGAATGTATGAGCTCCTGTCAGGTATATATTATTGGAGGCACGAGAATGTATGGGCTCCTGTCAGGTATATATTATTGGAGGCAGCAGAATCTATGGGCTCCTGTCCGGTGTATATTATTGGAGGTAGGAGAATGTATGGGCTTCTGTCAGGTATATATTATTGGAGGCAGGAGAATGTATGGGCTCCTGTCAGGTATATATTATTGGAGGCAGGAGAATGTATGGGCTCCTGTCAGGTATATATTATTGGAGGCAGGAGAATGTATGGGCTCCTGTCAGGTATATATTATTGGAGGCAGTAGAATCTATGGGCTCCTGTCCGGTATATATTATTGGAGGTAGGAGAATGTATGGGCTTCTGTCATGTATATATTATTGGAGGCAGCAGAATGTATGGGCTCCTGTCAGGTATATATTATTGGAGACACTAGAATCAATGGGCTCCTGTCAGGTATATATTATTGGAGGCAGGAGAATGTATGGGCTCCTGTCAGGTATATATTATTGGAGGCAGCAGAATCTATGGGCTCCTGTCCGGTATATATTATTGGAGGTAGGAGAATGTATGGGCTTCTGTCAGGTATATATTATTGGAGGCAGCAGAATGTATGGGCTCCTGTCAGGTATATATTATTGGAGGCAGGAGAATCTATGGGCTCCTGTCAGGTATATATTATTGGAGGCAGGAGAATGTATGGGCTCCTGTCAGGTATATATTATTGGAGGCAGGAGAATGTATGGGCTCCTGTCAGGTATATATTATTGGAGGCAGCAGAATGTATGGGCTCCTGTCAGGTATATATTATTGGAGGCAGGAGAATGTATGGGCTCCTGTCAGGTATATATTATTGGAGGCAAGAGAATGTATGGGCTCCTGTCAGGTATATGTTATTGGAGGCAGGAGAATGTATGGGCTCCTGTCAGGTATATATTATTGGAGGCAGCAGAATCTATGGGCTCCTGTCCGGTATATATTATTGGAGGTAGGAGAATGTATGGGCTTCTGTCAGGTATATATTATTGGAGGCAGGAGAATGTATGGGCTCCTGTCAGGTATATATTATTGGAGGCAGGAGAATGTATGGGCTCCTGTCAGGTATATATTATTGGAGGCAGCAGAATCTATGGGCTCCTGTCAGGTATATATTATTGGAGGTAGCAGAATGTATGGGTTCCTGTCAGGTATATATTATTGAAGGCAGCAGAATGTATGGGCTCCTGTCAGGTATATATTATTGGAGGCAGCAGAATGTATGGGCTCCTGTCAGGTATATATTATTGGAGGCAGGAGAATGTATGGGCTCCTGTCAGGTATATATTATTGGAGACAGTAGAATGTATGTATTATTGGAGACAGTAGAATGTATGGGTTCCTGTCAGGTATATATTAATGGAGGCAGGAGAATGTATGGGCTCCTGCCAGGTATATATTATTGGAGGCAGTAGAATGTATGGGCTCCTGTCAGGTATATATTATTGGAGGCAGGAGAATGTATGGGCTCCTGTCAGGTATATATTATTGGAGACAGTAGAATGTATGGGTTCCTGTCAGGTATATATTAATGGAGGCAGGAGAATGTATGGGTTCCTGTCAGGTATATATTAATGGAGGCAGGAGAATGTATGGGCTCCTGTCAGGTATATATTATTGGAGGCAGGAGAATGTATGGGCTCCTGTCAGGTATATATTATTGGAGGCAGGAGAATGTATGGGCTCCTGTCAGGTATATATTATTGGAGGCAGGAGAATGTATGGGCTCCTGTCAGGTATATATTATTGGAGGCAGCAGAATCTATGGGCTCCTGTCCGGTATATATTATTGGAGGTAGGAGAATGTATGGGCTTCTGTCAGGTATATATTATTGGAGGCAGGAGAATGTATGGGCTCCTGTCAGGTATATATTATTGAAGGCAGGAGAATGTATGGGCTCCTGTCAGGTATATATTATTGGAGGAAGGAGAATGTATGGGCTCCTGTCAGGTATATATTATTGGAGGCAGCAGAATCTATGGGCTCCTGTCCGGTATATATTATTGGAGGTAGGAGAATGTATGGGCTTCTGTCATGTATATATTATTGGAGGCAGCAGAATGTATGGGCTCCTGTCAGGTATATATTATTGGAGGCACTAGAATCTATGGGCTCCTGTCAGGTATATATTATTGGAGGCAGGAGAATGTATGGGCTCCTGTCACGTATATATTATTGGAGGCAGCAGAATCTATGGGCTCCTGTCCGGTATATATTATTGGAGGTAGGAGAATGTATGGGCTTCTGTCAGGTATATATTATTGGAGGCAGCAGAATGTATGGGCTCCTGTCAGGTATATATTATTGGAGGCAGGAGAATCTATGGGCTCCTGTCAGGTATATATTATTGGATTCAGGAGAATGTATGGGCTCCTGTCAGGTATATATTATTGGAGGCAGGAGAATGTATGGGCTCCTGTCAGGTATATATTATTGGAGGCAGCAGAATGTATGGGCTCCTGTCAGGTATATATTATTGGAGGCAGGAGAATCTATGGGCTCCTGTCAGGTATATATTATTGGAGGCAGGAGAATGTATGGGCTCCTGTCAGGTATATATTATTGGAGGTAGGAGAATGTATGGGCTTCTGTCAGGTATATATTATTGGAGGCAGGAGAATGTATGGGCTCCTGTCAGGTATATATTATTGGAGGCAGGAGAATGTATGGGCTCCTGTCAGGTATATATTATTGGAGGCAGCAGAATCTATGGGCTCCTGTCAGGTATATATTATTGGAGGTAGCAGAATGTATGGGTTCCTGTCAGGTATATATTATTGGAGGCAGCAGAATGTATGGGCTCCTGTCAGGTATATATTATTGGAGGCAGGAGAATCTATGGGCTCCTGTCAGGTATATATTATTGGAGGCAGGAGAATGTATGGGCTCCTGTCAGGTATATATTATTGGAGTCAGGAGAATGTATGGGCTCCTGTCAGGTATATATTATTGGAGGCAGCAGAATCTATGGGCTCCTGTCCGGTATATTATTGGAGGTAGGAGAATGTATGGGCTTCTGTCAGGTATATATTATTGGAGGCAGCAGAATGTATGGGCTCCTGTCAGGTATATATTATTGGAGGCAGGAGAATGTATGGGCTCCTGTCAGGTATATATTATTGGAGGCAGTAGAATGTATGGGCTCCTGTTAGGTATATATTATTGGAGGCAGCAGAATCTGTGGGCTTCTGTCAGGTATATATTGGAGGCAGCAGAATCTATGGGCTCCTGTCAGGTATATATTATTGGAGGCAGGAGAATGTATGGGCTCCTGTCAGTTATATATTATTGGAGGCAGTAGAATGTATGGGCTCCTGTCAGGTATATATTATTGGAGGCAGGAGAATGTATGGGCTCCTGTCAGGTATATATTATTGGAGGCAGGAGAATGTATGAGCTCCTGTCAGGTATATATTATTGGAGGCACGAGAATGTATGGGCTCCTGTCAGGTATATATTATTGGAGGCAGCAGAATCTATGGGCTCCTGTCCGGTGTATATTATTGGAGGTAGGAGAATGTATGGGCTTCTGTCAGGTATATATTATTGGAGGCAGGAGAATGTATGGGCTCCTGTCAGGTATATATTATTGGAGGCAGGAGAATGTATGGGCTCCTGTCAGGTATATATTATTGGAGGCAGGAGAATGTATGGGCTCTTGTCAGGTATATATTATTGGAGGCAGTAGAATCTATGGGCTCCTGTCCGGTATATATTATTGGAGGTAGGAGAATGTATGGGCTTCTGTCATGTATATATTATTGGAGGCAGCAGAATGTATGGGCTCCTGTCAGGTATATATTATTGGAGACACTAGAATCAATGGGCTCCTGTCAGGTATATATTATTGGAGGCAGGAGAATGTATGGGCTCCTGTCAGGTATATATTATTGGAGGCAGCAGAATCTATGGGCTCCTGTCCGGTATATATTATTGGAGGTAGGAGAATGTATGGGCTTCTGTCAGGTATATATTATTGGAGGCAGCAGAATGTATGGGCTCCTGTCAGGTATATATTATTGGAGGCAGGAGAATCTATGGGCTCCTGTCAGGTATATATTATTGGAGGCAGGAGAATGTATGGGCTCCTGTCAGGTATATATTATTGGAGGCAGGAGAATGTATGGGCTCCTGTCAGGTATATATTATTGGAGGCAGCAGAATGTATGGGCTCCTGTCAGGTATATATTATTGGAGGCAGGAGAATGTATGGGCTCCTGTCAGGTATATATTATTGGAGGCAAGAGAATGTATGGGCTCCTGTCAGGTATATGTTATTGGAGGCAGGAGAATGTATGGGCTCCTGTCAGGTATATATTATTGGAGGCAGCAGAATCTATGGGCTCCTGTCCGGTATATATTATTGGAGGTAGGAGAATGTATGGGCTTCTGTCAGGTATATATTATTGGAGGCAGGAGAATGTATGGGCTCCTGTCAGGTATATATTATTGGAGGCAGGAGAATGTATGGGCTCCTGTCAGGTATATATTATTGGAGGCAGCAGAATCTATGGGCTCCTGTCAGGTATATATTATTGGAGGTAGCAGAATGTATGGGTTCCTGTCAGGTATATATTATTGAAGGCAGCAGAATGTATGGGCTCCTGTCAGGTATATATTATTGGAGGCAGCAGAATGTATGGGCTCCTGTCAGGTATATATTATTGGAGGCAGGAGAATGTATGGGCTCCTGTCAGGTATATATTATTGGAGACAGTAGAATGTATGGGTTCCTGTCAGGTATATATTAATGGAGGCAGGAGAATGTATGGGCTCCTGCCAGGTATATATTATTGGAGGCAGTAGAATGTATGGGCTCCTGTCAGGTATATATTATTGGAGGCAGGAGAATGTATGGGCTCCTGTCAGGTATATATTATTGGAGACAGTAGAATGTATGGGTTCCTGTCAGGTATATATTAATGGAGGCAGGAGAATGTATGGGTTCCTGTCAGGTATATATTAATGGAAGCAGGAGAATGTATGGGCTCCTGTCAGGTATATATTATTGGAGGCAGGAGAATGTATGGGCTCCTGTCAGGTATATATTATTGGAGGCAGGAGAATGTATGGGCTCCTGTCAGGTATATATTATTGGAGGCAGGAGAATGTATGGGCTCCTGTCAGGTATATATTATTGGAGGCAGCAGAATCTATGGGCTCCTGTCCGGTATATATTATTGGAGGTAGGAGAATGTATGGGCTTCTGTCAGGTATATATTATTGGAGGCAGGAGAATGTATGGGCTCCTGTCAGGTATATATTATTGAAGGCAGGAGAATGTATGGGCTCCTGTCAGGTATATATTATTGGAGGAAGGAGAATGTATGGGCTCCTGTCAGGTATATATTATTGGAGGCAGCAGAATCTATGGGCTCCTGTCCGGTATATATTATTGGAGGTAGGAGAATGTATGGGCTTCTGTCATGTATATATTATTGGAGGCAGCAGAATGTATGGGCTCCTGTCAGGTATATATTATTGGAGGCACTAGAATCTATGGGCTCCTGTCAGGTATATATTATTGGAGGCAGGAGAATGTATGGGCTCCTGTCACGTATATATTATTGGAGGCAGCAGAATCTATGGGCTCCTGTCCGGTATATATTATTGGAGGTAGGAGAATGTATGGGCTTCTGTCAGGTATATATTATTGGAGGCAGCAGAATGTATGGGCTCCTGTCAGGTATATATTATTGGAGGCAGGAGAATCTATGGGCTCCTGTCAGGTATATATTATTGGATTCAGGAGAATGTATGGGCTCCTGTCAGGTATATATTATTGGAGGCAGGAGAATGTATGGGCTCCTGTCAGGTATATATTATTGGAGGCAGCAGAATGTATGGGCTCCTGTCAGGTATATATTATTGGAGGCAGGAGAATCTATGGGCTCCTGTCAGGTATATATTATTGGAGGCAGGAGAATGTATGGGCTCCTGTCAGGTATATATTATTGGAGGTAGGAGAATGTATGGGCTTCTGTCAGGTATATATTATTGGAGGCAGTAGAATGTATGGGCTCCTGTCAGGTATATATTATTGGAGGCAGGAGAATGTATGGGCTCCTGTCAGGTATATATTATTGGAGGCAGGAGAATGTATGAGCTCCTGTCAGGTATATATTATTGGAGGCACGAGAATGTATGGGCTCCTGTCAGGTATATATTATTGGAGGCAGCAGAATCTATGGGCTCCTGTCCGGTGTATATTATTGGAGGTAGGAGAATGTATGGGCTTCTGTCAGGTATATATTATTGGAGGCAGGAGAATGTATGGGCTCCTGTCAGGTATATATTATTGGAGGCAGGAGAATGTATGGGCTCCTGTCAGGTATATATTATTGGAGGCAGGAGAATGTATGGGCTCCTGTCAGGTATATATTATTGGAGGCAGTAGAATCTATGGGCTCCTGTCCGGTATATATTATTGGAGGTAGGAGAATGTATGGGCTTCTGTCATGTATATATTATTGGAGGCAGCAGAATGTATGGGCTCCTGTCAGGTATATATTATTGGAGACACTAGAATCAATGGGCTCCTGTCAGGTATATATTATTGGAGGCAGGAGAATGTATGGGCTCCTGTCAGGTATATATTATTGGAGGCAGCAGAATCTATGGGCTCCTGTCCGGTATATATTATTGGAGGTAGGAGAATGTATGGGCTTCTGTCAGGTATATATTATTGGAGGCAGCAGAATGTATGGGCTCCTGTCAGGTATATATTATTGGAGGCAGGAGAATCTATGGGCTCCTGTCAGGTATATATTATTGGAGGCAGGAGAATGTATGGGCTCCTGTCAGGTATATATTATTGGAGGCAGGAGAATGTATGGGCTCCTGTCAGGTATATATTATTGGAGGCAGCAGAATGTATGGGCTCCTGTCAGGTATATATTATTGGAGGCAGGAGAATGTATGGGCTCCTGTCAGGTATATATTATTGGAGGCAAGAGAATGTATGGGCTCCTGTCAGGTATATGTTATTGGAGGCAGGAGAATGTATGGGCTCCTGTCAGGTATATATTATTGGAGGCAGCAGAATCTATGGGCTCCTGTCCGGTATATATTATTGGAGGTAGGAGAATGTATGGGCTTCTGTCAGGTATATATTATTGGAGGCAGGAGAATGTATGGGCTCCTGTCAGGTATATATTATTGGAGGCAGGAGAATGTATGGGCTCCTGTCAGGTATATATTATTGGAGGCAGCAGAATCTATGGGCTCCTGTCAGGTATATATTATTGGAGGTAGCAGAATGTATGGGTTCCTGTCAGGTATATATTATTGAAGGCAGCAGAATGTATGGGCTCCTGTCAGGTATATATTATTGGAGGCAGCAGAATGTATGGGCTCCTGTCAGGTATATATTATTGGAGGCAGGAGAATGTATGGGCTCCTGTCAGGTATATATTATTGGAGACAGTAGAATGTATGTATTATTGGAGACAGTAGAATGTATGGGTTCCTGTCAGGTATATATTAATGGAGGCAGGAGAATGTATGGGCTCCTGCCAGGTATATATTATTGGAGGCAGTAGAATGTATGGGCTCCTGTCAGGTATATATTATTGGAGGCAGGAGAATGTATGGGCTCCTGTCAGGTATATATTATTGGAGACAGTAGAATGTATGGGTTCCTGTCAGGTATATATTAATGGAGGCAGGAGAATGTATGGGTTCCTGTCAGGTATATATTAATGGAGGCAGGAGAATGTATGGGCTCCTGTCAGGTATATATTATTGGAGGCAGGAGAATGTATGGGCTCCTGTCAGGTATATATTATTGGAGGCAGGAGAATGTATGGGCTCCTGTCAGGTATATATTATTGGAGGCAGGAGAATGTATGGGCTCCTGTCAGGTATATATTATTGGAGGCAGCAGAATCTATGGGCTCCTGTCCGGTATATATTATTGGAGGTAGGAGAATGTATGGGCTTCTGTCAGGTATATATTATTGGAGGCAGGAGAATGTATGGGCTCCTGTCAGGTATATATTATTGAAGGCAGGAGAATGTATGGGCTCCTGTCAGGTATATATTATTGGAGGAAGGAGAATGTATGGGCTCCTGTCAGGTATATATTATTGGAGGCAGCAGAATCTATGGGCTCCTGTCCGGTATATATTATTGGAGGTAGGAGAATGTATGGGCTTCTGTCATGTATATATTATTGGAGGCAGCAGAATGTATGGGCTCCTGTCAGGTATATATTATTGGAGGCACTAGAATCTATGGGCTCCTGTCAGGTATATATTATTGGAGGCAGGAGAATGTATGGGCTCCTGTCACGTATATATTATTGGAGGCAGCAGAATCTATGGGCTCCTGTCCGGTATATATTATTGGAGGTAGGAGAATGTATGGGCTTCTGTCAGGTATATATTATTGGAGGCAGCAGAATGTATGGGCTCCTGTCAGGTATATATTATTGGAGGCAGGAGAATCTATGGGCTCCTGTCAGGTATATATTATTGGATTCAGGAGAATGTATGGGCTCCTGTCAGGTATATATTATTGGAGGCAGGAGAATGTATGGGCTCCTGTCAGGTATATATTATTGGAGGCAGCAGAATGTATGGGCTCCTGTCAGGTATATATTATTGGAGGCAGGAGAATCTATGGGCTCCTGTCAGGTATATATTATTGGAGGCAGGAGAATGTATGGGCTCCTGTCAGGTATATATTATTGGAGGTAGGAGAATGTATGGGCTTCTGTCAGGTATATATTATTGGAGGCAGGAGAATGTATGGGCTCCTGTCAGGTATATATTATTGGAGGCAGGAGAATGTATGGGCTCCTGTCAGGTATATATTATTGGAGGCAGCAGAATCTATGGGCTCCTGTCAGGTATATATTATTGGAGGTAGCAGAATGTATGGGTTCCTGTCAGGTATATATTATTGAAGGCAGCAGAATGTATGGGCTCCTGTCAGGTATATATTATTGGAGGCAGCAGAATGTATGGGCTCCTGTCAGGTATATATTATTGGAGGCAGGAGAATGTATGGGCTCCTGTCAGGTATATATTATTGGAGACAGTAGAATGTATGGGTTCCTGTCAGGTATATATTAATGGAGGCAGGAGAATGTATGGGCTCCTGCCAGGTATATATTATTGGAGGCAGTAGAATGTATGGGCTCCTGTCAGGTATATATTATTGGAGACAGTAGAATGTATGGGTTCCTGTCAGGTATATATTAATGGAGGCAGGAGAATGTATGGGCTCCTGCCAGGTATATATTATTGGAGGCAGGAGAATGTATGGGCTCCTGTCAGGTATATATTATTGGAGGCACGAGAATGTATGGGCTCCTGTCAGGTATATATTATTGGAGGCAGCAGAATCTATGGGCTCCTGTCCGGTGTATATTATTGGAGGTAGGAGAATGTATGGGCTTCTGTCAGGTATATATTATTGGAGGCAGGAGAATGTATGGGCTCCTGTCAGGTATATATTATTGGAGGCAGGAGAATGTATGGGCTCCTGTCAGGTATATATTATTGGAGGCAGGAGAATGTATGGGCTCCTGTCAGGTATATATTATTGGAGGCAGTAGAATCTATGGGCTCCTGTCCGGTATATATTATTGGAGGTAGGAGAATGTATGGGCTTCTGTCATGTATATATTATTGGAGGCAGCAGAATGTATGGGCTCCTGTCAGGTATATATTATTGGAGACACTAGAATCAATGGGCTCCTGTCAGGTATATATTATTGGAGGCAGGAGAATGTATGGGCTCCTGTCAGGTATATATTATTGGAGGCAGCAGAATCTATGGGCTCCTGTCCGGTATATATTATTGGAGGTAGGAGAATGTATGGGCTTCTGTCAGGTATATATTATTGGAGGCAGCAGAATGTATGGGCTCCTGTCAGGTATATATTATTGGAGGCAGGAGAATCTATGGGCTCCTGTCAGGTATATATTATTGGAGGCAGGAGAATGTATGGGCTCCTGTCAGGTATATATTATTGGAGGCAGGAGAATGTATGGGCTCCTGTCAGGTATATATTATTGGAGGCAGCAGAATGTATGGGCTCCTGTCAGGTATATATTATTGGAGGCAGGAGAATGTATGGGCTCCTGTCAGGTATATATTATTGGAGGCAAGAGAATGTATGGGCTCCTGTCAGGTATATGTTATTGGAGGCAGGAGAATGTATGGGCTCCTGTCAGGTATATATTATTGGAGGCAGCAGAATCTATGGGCTCCTGTCCGGTATATATTATTGGAGGTAGGAGAATGTATGGGCTTCTGTCAGGTATATATTATTGGAGGCAGGAGAATGTATGGGCTTCTGTCAGGTATATATTATTGGAGGCAGGAGAATGTATGGGCTCCTGTCAGGTATATATTATTGGAGGCAGCAGAATCTATGGGCTCCTGTCAGGTATATATTATTGGAGGTAGCAGAATGTATGGGTTCCTGTCAGGTATATATTATTGAAGGCAGCAGAATGTATGGGCTCCTGTCAGGTATATATTATTGGAGGCAGCAGAATGTATGGGCTCCTGTCAGGTATATATTATTGGAGGCAGGAGAATGTATGGGCTCCTGTCAGGTATATATTATTGGAGACAGTAGAATGTATGGATTCCTGTCAGGTATATATTAATGGAGGCAGGAGAATGTATGGGCTCCTGCCAGGTATATATTATTGGAGGCAGTAGAATGTATGGGCTCCTGTCAGGTATATATTATTGGAGGCAGGAGAATGTATGGGCTCCTGTCAGGTATATATTATTGGAGACAGTAGAATGTATGGGTTCCTGTCAGGTATATATTAATGGAGGCAGGAGAATGTATGGGTTCCTGTCAGGTATATATTAATGGAGGCAGGAGAATGTATGGGCTCCTGTCAGGTATATATTATTGGAGGCAGGAGAATGTATGGGCTCCTGTCAGGTATATATTATTGGAGGCAGGAGAATGTATGGGCTCCTGTCAGGTATATATTATTGGAGGCAGGAGAATGTATGGGCTCCTGTCAGGTATATATTATTGGAGGCAGCAGAATCTATGGGCTCCTGTCCGGTATATATTATTGGAGGTAGGAGAATGTATGGGCTTCTGTCAGGTATATATTATTGGAGGCAGGAGAATGTATGGGCTCCTGTCAGGTATATATTATTGAAGGCAGGAGAATGTATGGGCTCCTGTCAGGTATATATTATTGGAGGAAGGAGAATGTATGGGCTCCTGTCAGGTATATATTATTGGAGGCAGCAGAATCTATGGGCTCCTGTCCGGTATATATTATTGGAGGTAGGAGAATGTATGGGCTTCTGTCATGTATATATTATTGGAGGCAGCAGAATGTATGGGCTCCTGTCAGGTATATATTATTGGAGGCACTAGAATCTATGGGCTCCTGTCAGGTATATATTATTGGAGGCAGGAGAATGTATGGGCTCCTGTCACGTATATATTATTGGAGGCAGCAGAATCTATGGGCTCCTGTCCGGTATATATTATTGGAGGTAGGAGAATGTATGGGCTTCTGTCAGGTATATATTATTGGAGGCAGCAGAATGTATGGGCTCCTGTCAGGTATATATTATTGGAGGCAGGAGAATCTATGGGCTCCTGTCAGGTATATATTATTGGATTCAGGAGAATGTATGGGCTCCTGTCAGGTATATATTATTGGAGGCAGGAGAATGTATGGGCTCCTGTCAGGTATATATTATTGGAGGCAGCAGAATGTATGGGCTCCTGTCAGGTATATATTATTGGAGGCAGGAGAATCTATGGGCTCCTGTCAGGTATATATTATTGGAGGCAGGAGAATGTATGGGCTCCTGTCAGGTATATATTATTGGAGGTAGGAGAATGTATGGGCTTCTGTCAGGTATATATTATTGGAGGCAGTAGAATGTATGGGCTCCTGTCAGGTATATATTATTGGAGGCAGGAGAATGTATGGGCTCCTGTCAGGTATATATTATTGGAGGCAGGAGAATGTATGAGCTCCTGTCAGGTATATATTATTGGAGGCACGAGAATGTATGGGCTCCTGTCAGGTATATATTATTGGAGGCAGCAGAATCTATGGGCTCCTGTCCGGTGTATATTATTGGAGGTAGGAGAATGTATGGGCTTCTGTCAGGTATATATTATTGGAGGCAGGAGAATGTATGGGCTCCTGTCAGGTATATATTATTGGAGGCAGGAGAATGTATGGGCTCCTGTCAGGTATATATTATTGGAGGCAGGAGAATGTATGGACTCCTGTCAGGTATATATTATTGGAGGCAGTAGAATCTATGGGCTCCTGTCCGGTATATATTATTGGAGGTAGGAGAATGTATGGGCTTCTGTCATGTATATATTATTGGAGGCAGCAGAATGTATGGGCTCCTGTCAGGTATATATTATTGGAGACACTAGAATCAATGGGCTCCTGTCAGGTATATATTATTGGAGGCAGGAGAATGTATGGGCTCCTGTCAGGTATATATTATTGGAGGCAGCAGAATCTATGGGCTCCTGTCCGGTATATATTATTGGAGGTAGGAGAATGTATGGGCTTCTGTCAGGTATATATTATTGGAGGCAGCAGAATGTATGGGCTCCTGTCAGGTATATATTATTGGAGGCAGGAGAATCTATGGGCTCCTGTCAGGTATATATTATTGGAGGCAGGAGAATGTATGGGCTCCTGTCAGGTATATATTATTGGAGGCAGGAGAATGTATGGGCTCCTGTCAGGTATATATTATTGGAGGCAGCAGAATGTATGGGCTCCTGTCAGGTATATATTATTGGAGGCAGGAGAATGTATGGGCTCCTGTCAGGTATATATTATTGGAGGCAAGAGAATGTATGGGCTCCTGTCAGGTATATGTTATTGGAGGCAGGAGAATGTATGGGCTCCTGTCAGGTATATATTATTGGAGGCAGCAGAATCTATGGGCTCCTGTCCGGTATATATTATTGGAGGTAGGAGAATGTATGGGCTTCTGTCAGGTATATATTATTGGAGGCAGGAGAATGTATGGGCTCCTGTCAGGTATATATTATTGGAGGCAGGAGAATGTATGGGCTCCTGTCAGGTATATATTATTGGAGGCAGCAGAATCTATGGGCTCCTGTCAGGTATATATTATTGGAGGTAGCAGAATGTATGGGTTCCTGTCAGGTATATATTATTGAAGGCAGCAGAATGTATGGGCTCCTGTCAGGTATATATTATTGGAGGCAGCAGAATGTATGGGCTCCTGTCAGGTATATATTATTGGAGGCAGGAGAATGTATGGGCTCCTGTCAGGTATATATTATTGGAGACAGTAGAATGTATGGGTTCCTGTCAGGTATATATTAATGGAGGCAGGAGAATGTATGGGCTCCTGCCAGGTATATATTATTGGAGGCAGTAGAATGTATGGGCTCCTGTCAGGTATATATTATTGGAGGCAGGAGAATGTATGGGCTCCTGTCAGGTATATATTATTGGAGACAGTAGAATGTATGGGTTCCTGTCAGGTATATATTAATGGAGGCAGGAGAATGTATGGGTTCCTGTCAGGTATATATTAATGGAGGCAGGAGAATGTATGGGCTCCTGTCAGGTATATATTATTGGAGGCAGGAGAATGTATGGGCTCCTGTCAGGTATATATTATTGGAGGCAGGAGAATGTATGGGCTCCTGTCAGGTATATATTATTGGAGGCAGGAGAATGTATGGGCTCCTGTCAGGTATATATTATTGGAGGCAGCAGAATCTATGGGCTCCTGTCCGGTATATATTATTGGAGGTAGGAGAATGTATGGGCTTCTGTCAGGTATATATTATTGGAGGCAGGAGAATGTATGGGCTCCTGTCAGGTATATATTATTGAAGGCAGGAGAATGTATGGGCTCCTGTCAGGTATATATTATTGGAGGAAGGAGAATGTATGGGCTCCTGTCAGGTATATATTATTGGAGGCAGCAGAATCTATGGGCTCCTGTCCGGTATATATTATTGGAGGTAGGAGAATGTATGGGCTTCTGTCATGTATATATTATTGGAGGCAGCAGAATGTATGGGCTCCTGTCAGGTATATATTATTGGAGGCACTAGAATCTATGGGCTCCTGTCAGGTATATATTATTGGAGGCAGGAGAATGTATGGGCTCCTGTCACGTATATATTATTGGAGGCAGCAGAATCTATGGGCTCCTGTCCGGTATATATTATTGGAGGTAGGAGAATGTATGGGCTTCTGTCAGGTATATATTATTGGAGGCAGCAGAATGTATGGGCTCCTGTCAGGTATATATTATTGGAGGCAGGAGAATCTATGGGCTCCTGTCAGGTATATATTATTGGATTCAGGAGAATGTATGGGCTCCTGTCAGGTATATATTATTGGAGGCAGGAGAATGTATGGGCTCCTGTCAGGTATATATTATTGGAGGCAGCAGAATGTATGGGCTCCTGTCAGGTATATATTATTGGAGGCAGGAGAATCTATGGGCTCCTGTCAGGTATATATTATTGGAGGCAGGAGAATGTATGGGCTCCTGTCAGGTATATATTATTGGAGGTAGGAGAATGTATGGGCTTCTGTCAGGTATATATTATTGGAGGCAGGAGAATGTATGGGCTCCTGTCAGGTATATATTATTGGAGGCAGGAGAATGTATGGGCTCCTGTCAGGTATATATTATTGGAGGCAGCAGAATCTATGGGCTCCTGTCAGGTATATATTATTGGAGGTAGCAGAATGTATGGGTTCCTGTCAGGTATATATTATTGAAGGCAGCAGAATGTATGGGCTCCTGTCAGGTATATATTATTGGAGGCAGCAGAATGTATGGGCTCCTGTCAGGTATATATTATTGGAGGCAGGAGAATGTATGGGCTCCTGTCAGGTATATATTATTGGAGACAGTAGAATGTATGGGTTCCTGTCAGGTATATATTAATGGAGGCAGGAGAATGTATGGGCTCCTGCCAGGTATATATTATTGGAGGCAGTAGAATGTATGGGCTCCTGTCAGGTATATATTATTGGAGACAGTAGAATGTATGGGTTCCTGTCAGGTATATATTAATGGAGGCAGGAGAATGTATGGGCTCCTGCCAGGTATATATTATTGGAGGCAGGAGAATGTATGGGCTCCTGTCAGGTATATATTATTGGAGACAGCAGAATCTATGGGCTCCTGTCAGGTATATATTATTGGAGGAAGGAGAATCTATGGGCTCCTGTCAGGTATATATTATTGGAGGCAGGAGAATGTATGGGCTCCTGTCAGGTATATATTATTGGAGGCAGGAGAATGTATGGGCTCCTGTCAGGTATATATTATTGGAGGCAGCAGAATCTATGGGCTCCTGTCCGGTATATATTATTGGAGGTAGGAGAATGTATGGGCTTCTGTCAGGTATATATTATTGGAGGCAGCAGAATGTATGGGCTCCTGTCAGGTATATATTATTGGAGGCAGGAGAATGTATGGGCTCCTGTCAGGTATATATTATTGGAGGCAGGAGAATGTATGGGCTCCTGTTAGGTATATATTATTGGAGTCAGCAGAATCTATGGGCTCCTGTCAGGTATATATTATTGGAGGCAGGAGAATGTATGGGCTCCTGTCAGGTATATATTATTGGAGGCAGCAGAATCTATGGGCTCCTGTCCGGTATATATTATTGGAGGTAGGAGAATGTATGGGCTCCTGTCAGGTATATATTATTGGAGCCAGGAGAATGTATGGGCTTCTGTCAGGTATATATTATTGGAGGCAGCAGAATGTATGGGCTCCTGTCAGGTATATATTATTGGAGGCGGCAGAATCTATGGGCTCCTGCCAGGTATATATTATTGGAGGCATCAGAATGTATGGGCTCCTGTCAGGTATATATTATTGGAGGCAGCAAAATCTATGGGCTCCTGTCAGGTATATATTATTGGAGGCAGCAGAATGTATGGGCTCCTGTCAGGTATATATTATTGGAGGTAGGAGAATGTATGGGCTCCTGTCAGGTATATATTATTGGAGGTAGGAGAATGTATGGGCTCCTGTCAGGTATATATTATTGGAGGTAGGAGAATGTATTGGCTTCTGTCAGGTATATATTATTGGAGGCAGCAGAATGTATGGGCTCCTGTCAGGTATATATTATTGGAGGCAGCAGAATGTATGGGCTCCTGACAGGCATATATTATTGGAGGCAGCAGAATCTATGGGCTCCTGTCAGGTATATATTATTGGAGGCAGCAGAATGTATGGGCTCCTGTCAGGTATATATTATTGGAGGCAGGAGAATGTATGGGCTCCTGTCAGGTATATATTATTGGAGCCAGCAGAATCTATGGGCTCCTGTCAGGTATATATTATTGGAGGAAGCAGAATGTATGGGCTCCTCTCAGGTATATATTATTGGAGGCAGGAGAATCTATGGGCTCCTGTCAGGTATATATTATTGGAGGCAGGAGTATCTATGGGCTCCTGTCAGGAATATATTATTGGAGGCAGGAGAATGTATGGGCTCCTGTTAGGTATATATTATTGGAGGCAGCAGAATCTATGGGCTCCTGTCAGGTATATATTATTGGAGGCAGCAGAATGTATGGGCTTCTGTCAGGCATATATTATTGGAGGCAGGAGAATGTATGGGCTCCTGTCAGGTATATATTATTGAAGGCAGGAGAATGTATGGGCTCCTGTCAGGTATATATTATTGGAGGCGGCAGAATCTATGGGCTCCTGTCAGGTATATATTATTGGAGGTAGGAGAATGTATGGGCTCCTGTCAGGTATATATTATTGGAGGTATGAGAACGTATGGGCTTCTGTCAGGTATATATTATTGGAGGCAGCAGAATGTATGGGCTCCTGTCAGGTATATATTATTGGAGGCAGCAGAATGTATGGGCTCCTGACAGGTATATATTATTGGAGGCAGCAGAATCTATGGGCTCCTGTCAGGTATATATTATTGGAGGCAGCAGAATGTATGTGCTCCTGTCAGGTATATATTATTGGAGGCAGCAGAATGTATGGGCTCGTGTCATTTATATATTATTGGAGGCAGGAGAATCTATGGGCTCCTGTCAGGTTTATATTATTGGAGGTAGGAGAATGTATGGGCTCCTGTCAGGTATATATTATTGGAGGCAGGAGAATCTATGGGCTCCTGTCAAGTATATATTATTGGAGGCAGCAGAATCTGTGGATCCTGTCAGGTATATATTATTGGAGGCAGGAGAATGTATGGGCTGCTGTCAGGTATATATTATTGGAGGCCGCAGAATCTATGGGCTCCTGTCAGGTATATATTATTGGAGGCAGCAGAATGTATGGGCTTCTGTCAGGCATATATTATTGGAGGCAGGAGAATGTATGGGCTCCTGTCAGGTATATATTATTGGAGGCAGGAGAATGTATGGGCTCCTGTCAGGTATATATTATTGGAGGCGGCAGAATCTATGGGCTCCTGTCAGGTATATATTATTGGAGGTAGGAGAATGTATGGGCTCCTGTCAGGTATATATTATTGGAGGGAGGAGAATGTATGGGCTTCTGTCAGGTATATATTATTGGAGGCAGCAGACTGTATGGGCTCCTGTCAGGTATATATTATTGGAGGCAGGAGAATGTATGGGCTCCTGTCAGGTATATATTACTGGAGCCAGGAGAATGTATGGGCTCCTGTCAGGTATATATTATTGGAGGCAGCAGAATGTATGGGCTCCTGTCAGGTATATATTATTGGAGGCGGCAGAATCTATGGGCTCCTGCCAGGTATATATTATTGGAGGCATCAGAATGTATGGGCTCCTGTCAGATATATATTATTGGAGGCAGCAGAATCTATGGGCTCCTGTCAGGTATATATTATTGGAGGCAGCAGAATGTATGGGCTCCTGTCAGGTATATATTATTGGAGGTAGGAGAATGTATGGGCTCCTGTCAGGTATATATTATTGGAGGTAGGAGAATGTATGGGCTCCTGTCAGGTTTATATTATTGGAGGTACGAGAATGTATGGGCTTCTGTCAGGTATATATTATTGGAGGCAGCAGAATGTATGGGCTCCTGTCAGGTATATATTATTGGAGGCAGCAGAATGTATGAGCTCCTGACAGGTATATATTATTGGAGGCAGCAGAATCTATGGGCTCCTGTCAGGTATATATTATTGGAGGTAGCAGAATGTATGGGCTCCTGTCAGGTATATATTATTGGAGGCAGGAGAATGTATGGGCTCCTGTCAGGTATATATTATTGGAGCCAGCAGAATCTATGGGCTCCTGTCAGGTATATATTATTGGAGGCAGGAGAATGTATGGGTTCCTGTCAGGTATATATTATTGGAGGCAGCAGAATGTATGACCTCCTGTCAGGTATATATTATTGGAGGCAGGAGAATGTATGGGCTCCTGTCAGGTATATATTATTGGAGGCGGCAGAATCTATGGGCTCCTGTCAAGTGTATATTATTGGAGGTAGGAGAATGTATGGGCTCCTGTCAGGTATATATTATTGGAGGCGGCAGAATCTATGGGCTCCTGTCAGGTATATATTATTGGAGGTAGGAGAATGTATGGGCTCCTCTCAGGTATATATTATTGGAGGCAGCAGAATGTATGGGCTCCTGCCAGGTATATATTATTGGAGGCATCAGAATGTATGGGCTCCTGTCAGGTATATATTATTGGAGGCAGCAGAATCTATGGGCTCCTGTCAGGTATATATTATTGGAGGTAGGAGAATGTATGGGCTCCTGTCAGGTATATATTATTGGAGGTATGAGAACGTATGGGCTTCTGTCAGGTATATATTATTGGAGGCAGCAGAATGTATGGGCTCCTGTCAGGTATATATTATTGGAGGCAGCAGAATGTATGGGCTCCTGACAGGTATATATTATTGGAGGCAGCAGAATCTATGGGCTCCTGTCAGGTATATATTATTGGAGGCAGGAGAATGTATGGGCTTCTGTCAGGTATATATTATTGGAGGCAGCAGAATGTATGTGCTCCTGTCAGGTATATATTATTGGAGGCAGCAGAATGTATGGGCTCGTGTCAGGTATATATTATTGGAGGCAGGAGAATCTATGGGCTCCTGTCAGGTTTATATTATTGGAGGTAGGAGAATGTATGGGCTCCTGTCAGGTATATATTATTGGAGGCAGGAGAATCTATGGGCTCCTGTCAAGTATATATTATTGGAGGCAGCAGAATCTATGGGTCCTGTCAGGTATATATTATTGGAGGCAGGAGAATGTATGGGCTGCTGTCAGGTATATATTATTGGAGGCCGCAGAATCTATGGGCTCCTGTCAGGTATATATTATTGGAGGCAGCAGAATGTATGGGCTTCTGTCAGGCATATATTATTGGAGGCAGGAGAATGTATGGGCTCCTGTCAGGTATATATTATTGGAGGCAGGAGAATGTATGGGCTCCTGTCAGGTATATATTATTGGAGGCGGCAGAATCTATGGGCTCCTGTCAGGTATATATTATTGGAGGTAGGAGAATGTATGGGCTCCTGTCAGGTATATATTATTGGAGGGAGGAGAATGTATGGGCTTCTGTCAGGTATATATTATTGGAGGCAGCAGACTGTATGGGCTCCTGTCAGGTATATATTATTGGAGGCAGGAGAATGTATGGGCTCCTGTCAGGTATATATTACTGGAGCCAGGAGAATGTATGGGCTCCTGTCAGGTATATATTATTGGAGGCAGCAGAATGTATGGGCTCCTGTCAGGTATATATTATTGGAGGCAGGAGAATGTATGGGCTCCTGTCAGGTATATATTATTGGAGGCGGCAGAATCTATGGGCTTCTGCCAGGTATATATTATTGGAGGCATCAGAATGTATGGGCTCCTGTCAGGTATATATTATTGGAGGCAGCAGAATCTATGGGCTCCTGTCAGGTATATATTATTGGAGGCAGGAGAATGTATGGGCTTCTGTCAGGTATATATTATTGGAGGCAGCAGAATGTATGTGCTCCTGTCAGGTATATATTATTGGAGGCAGCAGAATGTATGGGCTCGTGTCAGGTATATATTATTGGAGGCCGCAGAATCTATGGGCTCCTGTCAGGTATATATTATTGGAGGCAGCAGAATGTATGGGCTTCTGTCAGGCATATATTATTGGACGCAGGAGAATGTATGGGCTCCTGTCAGGTATATATTATTGGAGGCAGGAGAATGTATGGGCTCCTGTCAGGTATATATTATTGGAGGCGGCAGAATCTATGGGCTCCTGTCAGGTATATATTATTGGAGGTAGGAGAATGTATGGGCTCCTGTCAGGTATATATTATTGGAGGGAGGAGAATGTATGGGCTTCTGTCAGGTATATATTATTGGAGGCAGCAGACTGTATGGGCTCCTGTCAGGTATATATTATTGGAGGCAGGAGAATGTATGGGCTCCTGTCAGGTATATATTACTGGAGCCAGGAGAATGTATGGGCTCCTGTCAGGTATATATTATTGGAGGCAGCAGAATGTATGGGCTCCTGTCAGGTATATATTATTGGAGGCAGGAGAATGTATGGGCTCCTGTCAGGTATATATTATTGGAGGCGGCAGAATCTATGGGCTCCTGCCAGGTATATATTATTGGAGGCATCAGAATGTATGGGCTCCTGTCAGGTATATATTATTGGAGGCAGCAGAATCTATGGGCTCCTGTCAGGTATATATTATTGGAGGCAGCAGAATGTATGGGCTCCTGTCAGGTATATATTATTGGAGGTAGGAGAATGTATGGGCTCCTGTCAGGTATATATTATTGGAGGTAGGAGAATGTATGGGCTCCTGTCAGGTATATATTATTGGAGGCAGCAGAATGTATGGGCTCCTCTCAGGTATATATTATTGGAGGCAGGAGAATCTATGGGCTCCTGTCAGGTATATATTATTGGAGGCAGGAGTATCTATGGGCTCCTGTCAGGTATATATTATTGGAGGCAGGAGAATGTATGGGCTCCTGTCAGGTATATATTATTGGAGGCAGCAGAATCTATGGGCTTCTGTCAGGTATATATTATTGGAGGCAGCAGAATGTATGGGCTTCTGTCAGGCATATATTATTGGAGGCAGGAGAATGTATGGGCTCCTGTCAGGTATATATTATTGGAGGCAGGAGAATGTATGGGCTCCTGTCAGGTATATATTATTGGAGGCGGCAGAATCTATGGGCTCCTGTCAGGTATATATTATTGGAGGTAGGAGAATGTATGGGCTCCTGTCAGGTATATATTATTGGAGGTAGGAGAATGTATGGTCTTCTGTCAGGTATATATTATTGGAGGCAGCAGACTGTATGGGCTCCTGTCAGGTATATATTATTGGAGGCAGGAGAATGTATGGGCTCCTGTCAGGTATATATTATTGGAGCCAGGAGAATGTATGGGCTACTGTCAGGTATATATTATTGGAGGCAGCAGAATGTATGGGCTCCTGTCAGGTATATATTATTGGAGGCAGGAGAATGTATGGGCTCCTGTCAGGTATATATTATTGGAGGCGGCAGAATCTATGGGCTCCTGCCAGGTATATATTATTGGAGGCATCAGAATGTATGGGCTCCTGTCAGGTATATATTATTGGAGGCAGCAGAATCTATGGGTTCCTGTCAGGTACATATTATTGGAGGCAGCAGAATGTATGGGCTCCTGTCAGGTATATATTATTGGAGGTAGTAGAATGTATGGGCTCCTGTCAGGTATATTTTATTGGAGGTAGGAGAATGTATGGGCTCCTGTCAGGTATATATTATTGGAGGTAGGAGAATGTATGGGCTTCTGTCAGGTATATATTATTGGAGGCAGCAGAATGTATGGGCTCCTGTAAGGTATATATTATTGGAGGCAGCAGAATGTATGGGCTCCTGACAGGTATATATTATTGGAGGCAGCAGAATCTATGGGCTACTGTCAGGTATGTATTATTGGAGGCAGCAGAATGTATGGGCTCCTGTCCGGTATATATTATTGGAGGCAGGAGAATGTATGGCCTCCTGTCAGGTATATATTATTGGAGCCAGCAGAATCTATGGGCTCCTGTCAGGTATATATTATTGGAGGCAGGAGAATGTATGGGTTCCTGTCAGGTATATATTATTGGAGGCAGCAGAATGTATGGGCTCCTGTCAGGTATATATTATTGGAGGCAGGAGAATGTATGGGCTCCTGTCAGGTATATATTATTGGAGGCGGCAGAATCTATGGGCTCCTGCCAGGTATATATTATTGGAGGCATCAGAATGTATGGGCTCCTGTCAGGTATATATTATTGGAGGTAGGAGAATGTATGGGCTCCTGTCAGGTATATATTATTGGAGGTAGGAGAATGTATGGGCTCCTGTCAGGTATATATTATTGGAGGTAGGAAAATGTATGGGCTTCTGTCAGGTATATATTATTGGAGGCAGCAGAATGTATGGGCTCCTGTCAGGTATATATTATTGGAGGCAGCAGAATGTATGGGCTCCTGACAGGTATATATTATTGGAGGCAGCAGAATCTATGGGCTCCTGTCAGGTATGTATTATTGGAGGCAGCAGAATGTATGGGCTCCTGTCAGGTATATATCATTGGAGGCAGGAGAATGTATGGCCTCCTGTCAGGTATATATTATTGGAGCCAGCAGAATCTATGGGCTCCTGTCAGGTATATATTATTGGAGGCAGGAGAATGTATGGGTTCCTGTCAGGTATATATTATTGGAGGCAGCAGAATGTATGGGCTCTTGTCAGGTATATATTATTGGAGGCAGGAGAATGTATGGGCTCCTGTCAGGTATATATTATTGGAGGCGGCAGAATCTATGGGCTCCTGTCAGGTATATATTATTGGAGGTAGGAGAATGTATGGGCTCCTGTCAGGTATATATTATTGGAGGTGGCAGAATCTATGGGCTCCTGTCAGGTATATATTATTGGAGGTAGGAGAATGTATGGGCTCCTCTCAGGTATATATTATTGGAGGCAGCAGAATGCATGGGCTCCTGCCAGGTATATATTATTGGAGGCATCAGAATGTATGGGCTCCTGTCAGGTATATATTATTGGAGGTAGGAGAATGTATGGGCTCCTGTCAGGTATATATTATTGGAGGTAGGAGAATGTATGGGCTTCTGTCAGGTATATATTATTGGAGGCAGCAGACTGTATGGGCTCCTGTCAGGTATATATTATTGGAGGCAGGAAAATGTATAGGCTCCTGTCAGGTATATATTATTGGAGCCAGGAGAATGTATGGGCTTCTGTCAGGTATATATTATTGGAGGCAGCAGAATGTATGGGCTCCTGTCAGGTATATATTATTGGAGGCAGGAGAATGTATGGGCTCCTGTCAGGTATATATTATTGGAGGCGGCAGAATCTATGGGCTCCTGCCAGGTATATATTATTGGAGGCATCAGAATGTATGGGCTCCTGTCAGGTATATATTATTGGAGGCAGCAGAATCTATGGGCTCCTCTCAGGTATATATTATTGGAGGCAGCAGAATGTATGGGTTCCTGTCAGGTATATATTATTGGAGGTAGGAGAATGTATGGGCTCCTGTCAGGTATATATTATTGGAGGTAGGAGAATGTATGGGCTCCTGTCAGGTATATATTATTGGAGGTAGGAGAATGTATGGGCTTCTGTCATGTATATATTATTGGAGGCAGCAGAATGTATGGGCTCCTGTCAGGTATATATTATTACAGGCAGCAGAATGTATGGGCTCCTGACAGGTATATATTATTGAAGGCAGCAGAATCTATGGGCTCCTGTCAGGTATATATTATTGGAGGCAGCAGAATGTATGGGCTCCTGTCAGGTATATATTATTGGAGGCAGGAGAATGTATGGGCTCCTGTCAGGTATATATTATTGGAGCCAGCAGAATCTATGGGCTCCTGTCAGGTATATATTATTGGAGGCAGCAGAATGTATGGGCTCCTCTCAGGTATATATTATTGGAGGCAGGAGAATCTATGGGCTCCTGTCAGGTATATATTATTGGAGGCAGGAGTATCTATGGGCTCCTGTGAGGTATATATTATTGGAGGCAGGAGAATGTATGGGCTCCTGTCAGGTATATATTATTGGAGGCAGCAGAATCTATGGGCTCCTGTCAGGTATATATTATTGGAGGCAGCAGAATGTATGGGCTTCTGTCAGGCATATATTATTGGAGGCAGGAGAATGTATGGGCTCCTGTCAGGTATATATTATTGGAGGCAGGAGAATGTATGGGCTCCTGTCAGGTATATATTATTGGAGGCATCAGAATCTATGGGCTCCTGTCAGGTATATATTATTGGAGGTAGGAGAATGTATGGGCTCCTGTCAGGTATATATTATTGGAGGTAGGAGAATGTATGGGCTTCTGTCAGGTATATATTATTGGAGGCAGCAGACTGTATGGGCTCCTGTCAGGTATATATTATTGGAGGCAGGAGAATGTATGGGCTCCTGTCAGGTATACAGTACAGACCAAAAGTTTGGACACACCTTCTCATTTAAAGATTTTTCTGTATTTTCATGACTTTGAAAATTGTACATTCACACTGAAGGCATCAAAACTATGAATTAACACATGTGGAATTATATACTTATCAAAAAAGTGTGAAACAACTGAAAATATGTCTTATATTCTAGGTTCTTCAAAGTAGCCACCTTTTGCTTTGATGACCGCTTTGCACACTCTTGGCATTCTCTTGATGAGCTTCAAGAGGTAGTCACCGGAAATGGTTTTCACTTCACATGTGTGCCCTGTCAGGTTTAATAAGTGGATTTCTTGCCTTAAAAATGGGGTTGGGACCATCAGTTGTGTTGTGCAGAAGTCTGGTGGATACACAGCTGATAGTCCTACTGAATAGACTGTTAGAATTTGTATTATGACAAGAAAAAAGCAGCTAAGTAAAGAAAAACGAGTGGCCATCATTACTTTAAGAAATGAAGGTCAGTCAGTTTGAAAAATTGGGCAAACTTTGAAAGTGTCCCCAAGTGCAGTTGCAAAAACCATCAAGCGCTACAAAGAAACTGGCTCACATGAGGACTGCCCCAGGAAAGGAAGACCAAGATTCACCTCTGCTTCTGAGGATAAGTTTATCTGAGTCACCAGCCCCAGAAATCACAGGTTAACAGCAGCTCAGATTAGAGACCAGGTCAATGCCACACAGAGTTCTAGCAGCAGACACATCTCTTCAACAACTGTTAAGAGGAGACATTGTACAGCAGGCCTTCTTGGTAAAATTGCTGCTAGGAAACCACTGCTAAGGACAGGCAACAAGCAGAAGAGACTTGTTTGGGCTAAAGAACACAAGGAATGGACATTAGACCAGTGGAAATCTGTGCTTTGGTCTGATGAGTCCAAATTTGAGATCTTTGGTTCCAACCACCATGTCTTTGTGCGATGCAGAAGAGGTGAACGGATGGACTCTACATGCCTAGTTCCCACCGTGAAGCATGGAGGAGGAGGTGTGATGGTGTGGGGGTGCTTTGCTGGTGACACTGTTGGAGATTTATTCAAAACTGAAGGCATACTGAACCAGCATGGCTACCACAGCATCTTGCAGCGGCATGCTATTCTATCCGGTTTGCGTTTAGTTGGACCATCATTTATTTTTCAACAGGACAATGACCCCAAACACACCTCCAGGCTGTGTAAGGGCTATTTGACCAAGAAGGATAGTGATGTGGTGCTACACCAGATGACCTGGCCTCCACAGTCACCAGACCTGAACCCAATCAAGATGGTTTGGGGTGAGCTGGACCGCAGAGTGAAGGCAAAAGGGCCAACAAGTGCTAAGCATCTCTGGGAACTCCTTCAAGATTGTTGGAAGACCATTTCCGGTGACTACCACTTGAAGCTCATCAAGAGAATGCCAAGCGTGTGCCAAGCAGTCATCAAAGCAAAAGGTGGCTACTTTGAAGAACCTAGAATGTAAGACATATTTTCAGTTGTTTCACACTTTTTTGTTAAGTATATAATTCCACATGTGTTAATTCATAGTTTTGATGCCTTCAGTGTGAATGTACAATTTTCAAAGTCATGAAAATACAGAAAAATCTTTAAATGAGAATGTGTGTCCAAACTTTTGGTCTGTACTGTATATTATTGGAGGCAGGAGAATGTATGGGCTCCTGTCAGGTATATATTATTGGAGGCAGCAGAATGTATGGGCTCCTGTCAGGTATATATTATTGGAGGTAGGAGAATGTATGGGCTCCTGTCAGGTATATATTATTGGAGGTAGGAGAATGTATGGGCTACTGTCAGGTATATATTATTGGAGGCAGCAGACTGTATGGGCTCCTGTCAGGTATATATTATTGGAGGCAGGAGAATGTATGGGCTCTTGTCAGGTATATTTTATTGGAGCCAGGAGAATGTATGGGCTCCTGTCAGGTATATATTATTGGAGGCAGCAGAATGTATGGGCTCCTGTCAGGTATATATTATTGGAGGCAGGAGAATGTATGGGCTCCTGTGAGGTATATATTATTGGAGGCGGCAGAATCTATGGGCTCCTGCCAGGTATATATTATTGGAGGCATCAGAATGTATGGGCTCCTTTCAGGTATATATTATTGGAGGCAGCAGAATCTATGGGCTCCTGTCAGGTATATATTATTGGAGGCAGCAGAATGTATGGGCTCCTGTCAGGTATATATTATTGGAGGTAGGAGAATGTATGGGCTCCTGTCAGGTATATATTATTGGAGGTAGGAGAATGTATGGGCTCCTGTCAGGTATATATTATTGGAGGTAGGAGAATGTATGGGCTTCTGTCAGGTATATATTATTGGAGGCAGCAGAATGTATGGGCTCCTGTCAGGTATATATTATTGGAGGCAGCAGAATGTATGGGCTCCTGACAGGTATATATTATTGGAGGCAGCAGAATCTATGGGCTCCTGTCAGGTATATATTATTGGAGGCAGCAGAATGTATGGGCTCCTGTCAGGTATATATTATTGGAGGCAGGAGAATGTATGGGCTCCTGTCAGGTATATATTATTGGAGCCAGCAGAATCTATGGGCTCCTGTCAGGTATATATTATTGGAGGCAGCAGAATGTATGGGCTCCTCTCAGGTATATATTATTGGAGGCAGGAGAATCTATGGGCTCCTGTCAGGTATATATTATTGGAGGCAGGAGTATCTATGGGCTCCTGTCAGGTATATATTATTGGAGGCAGGAGAATGTATGGGCTCCTGTCAGGTATATATTATTGGAGGCAGCAGAATCTATGGGCTCCTGTCAGGTATATATTATTGGAGGCAGCAGAATGTATGGGCTTCTGTCAGGCATATATTATTGGAGGCAGGAGAATGTATGGGCTCCTGTCAGGTATATATTATTGGAGGTAGGAGAATGTATGGGCTCCTGTCAGGTATATATTTTTGGAGGTAGGAGAATGTATGGGCTTCTGTCAGGTATATATTATTGGAAGCAGCAGAATGTTTGGGCTCCTGTCAGGTATATATTATTGGAGGCAGCAGAATGTATGGGCTCCTGACAGGTATATATTATTGGAGGCAGCAGAATCTATGGGCTCCTGTCAGGTATATTTTATTGGAGGCAGCAGAATGTATGGGCTCCTGTCAGGTATATATTATTGGAGGCAGGAGAATGTATGGGCTCCTGTCAGGTATATATTATTGGAGCCAGCAGAATCTATGGGCTCCTGTCAGGTATATATTATTGGAGGCAGGAGAATGTATGGGTTCCTGTCAGGTATATATTATTGGAGGCAGCAGAATGTATGGGCTCCTGTCAGGTATATATTATTGGAGGCAGGAGAATGTATGGGCTCCTGTCAGGTATATATTATTGGAGGCGGCAGAATCTATGGGCTCCTGTCAGGTATATATTATTGGAGGTAGGAGAATGTGTGGGCTCCTGTCAGGTATATATTATTGGAGGCGGCAGAATCTATGGGCTCCTGTCAGGTATATATTATTGGAGGTAGGAGAATGTATGGGCTCCTCTCAGGTATATATTATTGGAGGCAACAGAATGTATGGGCTCCTGCCAGGTATATATTATTGGAGGCAGCAAAATGTATGGGCTCCTGTCATTTATATATTTTTGGAGGCAGCAGAATCTATGGGCTCCTGTCAGGTATATATTAAGGGAGGCATGAGAATGTATGGGCTCCTGTCAGGTCCTGACTACAGCCCATACATTCTAGTTGGCTCACTAGTGAAGATGCTAGAATATATGGGCTCCTTCCAGGTCCTGACTGCAGCCCATACATTCTAGCTGGCTCACTAGTGAAGATGCTAGAATGTATGGGCTCCTTCCAGGTCCTGCAGTCAGGACCTGGAAGGAGCCCATACATTCTAGCGTCTTCACTAGTGAGCCAGCTAGAATGTATGGGCAGTAGTCAGGACCTGCAGTACCTGGAAGGAGCCCTTACATTCTAGCGTCTTCACTAGTGAGCCAGCTAGAATGTATGGGCTGTAGTCAGGACCTGGAAGGAGCCCATACATTCTGGAAGATAGCAGAATGTATGGGCTCCTGTCAGGTATATATTATTGGAGTCAGGAGAATGTATGGGCTCCTGCTAGGTATATATTATTGGAGGCAGCAGAATCTATGATCTCTTCCCAGGTATATGTTAATGAAGCTATCAGAATGTAGCCTACAATGTATTGTCTCCATCCAGGTCTTGACTGCAGCCCATTCATTCTAGCCGTTTCACTGTTAAAGACACTATAATGTAAGGGCTCCTGGTGGTATATAATCGAGAAGGCATCACAATATATTGGCTCCTGCCAGGTATACAATAGAACATCAGAATCAGGGCCGTAACGTACCTGGCGGACAAGGGGCCCGCCGGTGCCAGCCCCTATTTCAGCTGAATGTGCATCCTCGAACACATATTCAGCTGAAGTGTATTGCAGCGCAAAAACTTGCCGGATCCGTGCTCCGCAATACATGCTGCTGGCCAATCAGTGGCGTCCGGGGGTGCATGGCTGTGACGTTATGTGCTCCTGTCAAAATCAACCAAAATCAGCTGCCAGCTTCAGATGTGGACGCTGCACAGCATGGTGAGTGCTAGGAAGGTGAGTAGAAGCGTTTATTGTTTTTTTCTGTGTATTGACCAACAGCGGGGCCATATATCAGGATGGGGGCCCAGGGTGAGGGCCATATACCAGGATGGGGGCCATATACCAGGATGAGGGCCATATTCTAGGATGGGGCCAAATACCAAGATGAGGGCCATACACTAGGATGGGGAATATATACCAGGATGAGGGCCATATACCAGGATGGGGTCCTGGATGAGGGCTGCATACCAGGATGGGGAACATATTTTAGAATAGGCTGTGCATTATACTATACAGAGGACTATAGGCTGTGCATTATACTACATGCATGACTATAGGGTGTGCATTATTCTGTATGGTGGATTATTGA
This sequence comes from Phyllobates terribilis, assembly GCF_046119375.1. NCBI lineage: Eukaryota > Metazoa > Chordata > Amphibia > Anura > Dendrobatidae > Phyllobates > Phyllobates terribilis. The sequence goes on from NW_027362765.1 coordinate 67,258,130, forward strand.
GGGTGCATTATACTATATGGAGGAGTATAGGGAGTGCATTATACAATAGGGAGGACTATGGGCTGTGCATTATACTATATGGAGTACTGTGGGGTTCATTATAGTGTATGGAAGAGTATGGGGAATGCATTATACTATAAGTAGGAGCATAATACTGTAGGGGGGACTATGGGGAACTATTACTTCTGTGTTCACCCCTGGGGAGTGTAATGCTTTGCTTTTTTTTCTATACAGTAAAGAACAGCACCAGAATGGGGGATATATACCGTATATACCAGTATGGGGCTCTAAGATAAGGGACCATGATGAGGGGCATATATACCAGATGGAAGTCATATATATATATATATATATATATATTTTTTTTATTATTTTTTTTCCTGGGTGGGGGATGGTCCAAATCTTGCACCAGGCCCATCAGACTTTACTTATGCCTCTGATCAGAATGTATGTGTTCCTGTTCGGGATATGTTAGTGAGCAGAGATGAGCGAATGTTTCAATGTTCAGGTCAGATTACGATTGTCGAATTTGCAAAATTCGCCGCACATTGACGAACTTCATAGGATTCAATGGGGGGCAACAACAAAAGCATACACAACACCTTCAAACTGGTCCAAAAGCTGCCAAAACGCATCAAATTAGGGGCAGACACCAGGAAAGTGCCATCAATTGACATTTATTCTGTGGCGCTTTACATGTGAAAAGGAGTCACTGACTCGTACAAGAGGAGAGAGGACCCTGCCTGCGAGGGCTCACAGTCTACAAAGGATGGGTGAGGATACAGTAGGTGAGGGTAGAGCTGGTCATGGAGCGAGGGTTACTGCAGGTTGTAAGCTTGTCGGAAGGGGTGGGTCTTCAGCTTCCTTTTCAAGGTTTCCAGGGTAGGCAACAGTCTGATGTGTTGGGGTACAGAGTTACCCAGTAGGGGAGAAGTACGGGACAAATCTTGTATGTGATTGTGGCAAGAAGCGATAAGAGGGAAGTAGAGAAGATCTTGGAAGGATGGGCGGTTGCGTGCAGGGAGACTAGGTCACACATGTATGGAGGAGACAGGTTTTCAATGGCTTGGTATGCCAAACTTAGGTTTTTCAACTGGAGTCTCTGGGCAACGGGGAGCCAGCACAGGGATTGACAGAGAGAGGAGAGAAGCCGGGGAATAGCGGAATGACATGTGGATTAGCCGGCCTGCACAGTTTAGGATAGATTGGAGGGGTGCGAGAGTGGTAGAAGGGAGGCCATAGAGTAGGAGCTTGCAGTAATCGAGGCGGGAGAGGATGAGGTCATGCACTAGTGTTTTTGTAGATTCATAGTTGAGGAATGTGTGGATACTGGAGATATTTTGGAGTTGTAGTCGGCAGCAAGTGGAAAGATCTTGGATCTGACGTTTGAAGGACAGATCAGAGTGGGCAGCCATTGACTTTGATGGATAGGTCAGTTAGGGGGGTGAATGAGATGGTGGAAAGATGATGAATTTGGTTTTAACCATGTAAAGTTTTATAAATCGAGCAGAGAAGAAAGCTGAAATAGTGGACAGACATTGTGGGATTCTGGTTAGTATGGAGGAGATATCAGGTCCAGAGAGGTAGATCTGTGTGTCATCAACATAGAGGTGATACTAAAAGCCTTGAGACTGTAGGAGCTGTCCCAGGCCGAAAGTGTAGATGGAGAAGAGCAGGGGTCCTAGAACTGAATCTTGGGGGACACCGACAAGAGGTAGAGGTGGTGTGTGAGTGGGAGACACTGAATGTCCGGTCGGTCAGGTATAAAGAGATCCAAGCTAGGGCCAAGTCGGTGATGCAGAGACAGCGGTACGCTTTGTAGATGAGGGCCAGAAAGAATATGTGCTCCAGTGGATGACAAGCGTGGCATCAAGTGGCCTCTGCTCTTCTTCCTCCATTTTAACATCACACATAGTACAGTCCTCAGAGGTGGCAACCCAATTACCTTGTTTTCCCCCGCGTCACAACTCTCCATCTCCAACTGCTCAACTGACTGTGGGGAACTAGAAATGGGCGAGTCTGCAGAGCTGTTCACACATTCTATTCCGGGGAATCAGAGGTGTGATACAAAGCTTCACAGACTCAAGAGAGGGGGAAAGCATGTGTAGCAATGCCCAAATTTTTTTTTTCAGTTGATCCAGGCCCGGACGAAGTAGGATCCGAACAGAATCCAAACCCTCGTCATCAGACGTTAACCCCTGGAGGTGTGCATGGATGGGTTGGAGAATGAAACAAATACACACGAGAACATGGAGAACTAAACTAATATACAGCAGGGGTTGGAAAACTAAACTACTAAACAGCTAGGGTTGGAGAACTAAAGTAATATACACCAGGGGATGGAGAACTAAACCACTAGACACCAGAAGATGGAGAACCAAACTAACAGACAACAGGGATTGGAGAACTAAACTACTAAACAGCTAAGGTTGGAGAATGAAACAAATGCACACCAGAACATGAAGAACTAAACTAACAGACAACAGGGGTTGGAAAACTAAACCACTAAACAGCTATGGTTGGAGAACTAAATTACTACACACCAGGGGATGGAGAACTGGACCACTAGACATCAAGGTGTCCCTAGACAGCAAGTGTTGGAATCCTCAAGGCTTGTGGGACAAACCTCTATATCTAACACTTCGTCCGATGCCTGTGCCTCCTCTAGGGCCTCCATCTGCGCCCTCAACCTCTGCCTTAAAGAGACACATGTTCCAACAGTGCAGAAAGAATCCCCCCACCTCCGTACTGCGCAGCCATGGTTCACCGCAATCAGGCAGTGTTAAAATGAATATGCCTTGGAGATCACAGTCATACAGCTGAAGAGTTGTGGACAGCTCTCCAGGCCGAGTTTGAGCAATGGCTGTCTCCACTGAACCTGGAGCAAGGGAAGGTCGTGTGCAATAACGGTGCAAACCTGGTGGCGACCCTATGCCGGGGCAACCTCACACACCGGGGCAACCTCACACATGTGCCTTGCATGTCTTGCATCCTTTATCTGATGGTACAGCAATTTCTCCGCCACTATCCCGGCCTGGATGCGCTGCTGCAGAAACCACGGTCGGTGTGTGCTCATTTAAAAATATAAAAACAGTAGGATCGTTAGTATAAAAACCAGACTCGCCAATATAACCTCTTAATCCTCGCAAGCTTCAACACAATGTTCACAAGGTAGACAACAGCAGTGATCGGTCCCCTAGACAACGAGCAAACTCCTTCATGATGACAGAGGCCACTATCTCCTTAGCTTGCTGCTGGTACTTTTCTGTGGGAATGAGCTGGTCTCCAACCAGTCAGGAATATCCAGTGAATGGCACGCTACAGTTTGGTATTAGCACCCAGTACCAGAAATGAAGCCATCCACAATTTCTATATCTCAGGAATTTTAGTTGGTAGAATGGCTGCCCAAATATTAGTTTCTCACAAAGGAGCTGAAGACACTGAGTGGCAGTAGGTGCAAGTTTGAACTGGATGCGCTAGGCAATTGGGAGCCAGTGAATGGATCTTATAGATTGCAATGTTATAGATTGCTGGAGCCAGTCCACAGTTAAAAAGTAGTCATAGAGTGTCCGGGAACCTTGGCCAGGCATGCTTCTCGGCAGGGTTGCACGGGCCCACCAGAGAACCGGAGACTCCCCCGGTGGGCCCTGGCTTCTCCTTCAGGAGAGTTCATAATGCAAACCTTAAAGCTGCTATGGGGCTCTTGAGCAGGGGAGAAAGGTGAGCCCTCAAAATCAAATCCTCTAGTGGGCCCACTGTTCTTCAGTCTGACATTGCTTCTTGGTGACAATTGTATTTCACCACAGCCATATTATTTAGCTTGGTGAAAGGACTGGCATAGAGGAAAACCGTATCTACGCCGGCTGTCATCTCTCCCAGGAAAGTCCTTTAATGCAACTTCTTCCATAAGCAATGACAGCCCGTCCCAACATCAGGTCACACTTCTTGGTGGTGCTTCAACACACAAAGATGTTTCTTTGCACCTTGAATTTCATGACTACAGAGTTGGGCAATGGCCTGATCTACAATGTGTTTTCAGAAATAACATGCATAAGCAAAGCCACTGAAGGTCATCATTAAGCGAAACTCATACAGCTTTACCACAGACTGAAAGAGGGGTATTAAGACTTCCAAGAAAGCCAAGACTTCCCTGTCCTCACTAAGAGGACGACTGTCCATGTTCTCCTCTTCCTCATTATCACCCAATCCGCCTTGAGATAAGATGAGGCTGGGCTATGTAGCATCACCCTGTATAGTTCCTTGCTCTGCCTGCAAGGCCTTGTCTTTGTGAGCTGCGAGCATTTCAGTAGACAGAGAAGCGGGATGATGATGCAAATTATGGCGTCATCGCCACTCACCATCTTCGTGGAATCCTCAAAGTTTTGGAGACAACACAGATGTCAAACATCCATCCCCACTCATCAGCTGTTATGTGTGGAGGCTGACCTGAATTCCAACGAGCATATTGATGCTGGCACTCAACAACTGCCCTCTGCTGCTCACAAATCCTTCCCAACATCTGCAATGTTGATTTCCAACGTATGGTCACATTACACACCAGTCGGTGAGCTGGAAGCTGCAAACGCTGCTGAACCACTGCCAGGGTGGCGAAAGCTGTAGCTGACTTTCTAAAATGGGCACATGCGCGACGTTTTCATGAGCAGCTCTGGCAGACCTGGGTAATTTTTGAGAAACCACTGAATCACTACAGTACAGTACAAAGAAAACCAATTTTGATTATATCATGTGTACTCCTGTGACAATATCTGTACCAAAGAATTAATTTCACTAGATATAGAACTAGTATAATGGGGACCGACACCAACTACAGCGAATCCAGCAAACGAAGACCCAACCAGGAGTGTTCACATTTCAAAAATTTAGGACCTGACACCACCATTTCCGTGGCCAACAGATTGGAGATGGTGGAGTTCAGTCTCTTAGCTTTGTCATGTGTAGGAGGAAACAATCTTTTGCTGGCTGCAGTGCTTAGAAAGGGCGGAATACGGTGGACCGGACAAACAGCTGGACCGTGAGTGAGATGCAGATGGAGATGTTACAATGGATAAGGTTGTGGTGTGCTCGTTCTCGGAGATCGGTCAAAAACAGCAGGCATGTCCTTAACCATTACATGTGATGGGCTCTCACTCAGCCTGACTGAAGTGGGTAAAGAACCGGAGGTTCTGCAGTCGGACACCTGCTTGACAATACTTGGCATGGTAACAAAAGAGGAGGAAGAAGCAGCAGATGCGTTTGATGGGTTGGCTAATAGTTGTTTATTGAAAATCAATTTTAAGTTTAACATGTTTGTGTACCCCTGTGTGGAGATCAATATCTGCACCAAAAAATTTATTTCACTAAAGTATAACTATTATAATAGAGACCAAAACCTCTTCCACTACAGCCAACCCAGCAGATGGAGACTCAATCAGGAGTGCACCATCCTCTCCAGTCGTTCATGTGTCAGACTTGTACTCTGTTGTGCTGGTGCATGAGCTGGTCTAATAAATGTGTGAAAGGACTCACAGAAATTGCTTCTGCCACTAACACTACTGCTGCTACTAATATTTTTGCGTTGATAAATTGACGTGCTAGGTTGGAAGTGTAGAGCTGCAGTGCATTCTGTGTGCCTCATTGCTGTCTTGGGAAAAAATCTCTTAAGGTTTTGTAAAAACGTGTTTCAATACTCCAGTATTCGAGGGTCCTTTTTCAGGACGGGAAGCATGTGGCAAAATTTACTCTTATAATATGGATCGAAAAGAATTACTAGCCAGTAGTCAGCATTATTTAGAATCATAACTATACGGGGATCATGTTGCAGATAGTGCAGCAAGAAGGCACTCATATGTTGGGCTCTTCGAAGAGGTTCAAGCCCATGCTGTGTTGGTGGCTGGGTAATTCTGAAGCTTGTTTCCTCTGTCCCCTCCCACCAAAGACGAACAGAGAGGGGATGATTATCCTCTTCATGCTCTGACTGTTGCTCGCCCCCATCACCTCTTCCATTTGTTCCTCGCCTCTTGCACCTTCACTAACAATTTGTCTGGTACCACCAACCCCCCTTCAATCGCAGTGAACCACCCTCCCTTGGCACCCTGAGATGTCCCCCAGAGTATGAAGTAACAGAAGAAAGTATTTTAGTGTGGATGAGGCCTCTATAACATAGCAGATATGCTCTAAACTACACTGCTCAAAAAAATAAAGGGAACACTTAAACAACAGAATAGAACTCAAAATAAATCAAACTTCTGTGAAATCAAACGGTCATCTTGAAGCAACACGGATTGACAATCAATTTCACATGCTGTTGTGCAAATGGAATAGACAATAGATGGAAATTATTGGCAATTATCAAGACTCCTCAATAATGGAGTGGTTCTGCAGGTGGGGACCACAGACCACATCTAAGTACCAATGCTTTCTGGCTGATATTTTGGTCACTTTTGAATGTTGGTTGTGCTTTCACACTCGTGGTAGCATGAGACGGAATCTACAACCCACAAAAGTTGCTCAAGTAGTGCAGCTCATCCAGGATGGCACATCAATGCGAGGTGTGGCAAGAAGGTTTGCCATGTCTGTCAGCATAGTGTCCAGAGGCTGGAGGTGCTACCAGGAGACAGGCCAGTACACCAGGAGACGTGGAGGGGGCCGTAGGAGGGCAACAACCCAGCAGCAGAACCACTACCTCCGCCTTTGTTTTAGGAGGAACAGGAGGCGCACTGCCAGAGCCCTGCAAAATGACCTCCAGCATGCCACAAATGTGCATGTGTCTGCACAAACAGTAAGAAACCGACTCCATGAGGGTGGTATGATTCCCGACCTCCACAGACGGGGGTTGTGCTCACAGCCCAACACCGTGCAGGACGCTTGGCATTTGCCACAGAACACCAGGATTGGCAAAGTCACCACTGGCACCCTGTGCTCTTCACAGATGAATGCAGGTTCACACTAAGCACATGTGACAGACATAACAGAGTCTAGAGACGACGTGGAGAGTGATCTGCTGCCTGCAACATCCTTCAGCATGACAGGTTTAGCAGTGGGTCAGTAATGGTGTGGGGTGGCATTTCTTTGGAGGGCTGCAAAGCCCTCCATGTGCTCGCCAGAGGTAGCCTGACTGCCATTAGGTACAGAGATGAGATCCTCAGACCCCTTGTGAGACCATATGCTGGTGCGGTTGGCCCTGGGTTCTTCCTAATGCAGGACAATTCCAGACCTCATGTGGCTGGAGTGTGTCAGCAGTTCCTGCAAGATGAAGGCATTGAAGCTATGGACTGGCCGCCCGTTCCCCAGACCTGAATCCGATTGATCACATCTGGGACATCATGTCTCGTTCCATCCACTGTCACGTTGCACCACAGACTGTCCAGGAGTTGGCAGATGCTTTAATCCAGGTCTGGGAGATCCCACAGGAGACCATCCGCAACCTCATCAGGAGCGTGCTCAGGCGTTGAAGGGATTTCATACAGGCACGTGAAGGCCACACACACAATACTGAGCCTCATTTTGACTTGTTTTAAGGACATTACATCAAAGTTGGATCAGCCTGTAGTGTGTTTTTCCACTTTAATTTTGGCGGTGACTCCAAATCCAGGCCTCCATTGGTTAATAAATTTGATTTCCATTGATGATTTTTGTGTGATTTTGTTGTCAGCACATTCAACTTTGTACAGAACAAAGTATTCAATGAGAATATTTCATTCATTCAGATCTAGGATGGGTTATTTGAGTGTTCCCTTTATTTTTTTGAGCAGTGTATTTCAAACTGAGACGCACATCTCCGGTTATATTCTAGATAACTGCCTTTCTGCAGCATGTGGTCGGCGGCACAGCACGCACTCTCTAGTGCCGTCCTCACGTGTGGTCAAGGGCACAGCAGGCACTCTCTAGTGCCGTCCTCACGTGTGGTCAAGGGCACAGCAGGCACTCTAGTGCCGTCCTCAATTGTGGTCAAGGGCACAGCAGGCACTCTAGTGCCGTCCTCAATTGTGGTCAAGGGCACAGCAGGCACAATCTAGTAACATCCAGTCCTATTGATGTCGCTGGTCTTCATCCGACACAATCATCCTCCTCTGCTTCATGTGGATTACACGTCCAACGTCAGCCACACAGCCTCTGCCATCACGCTCCTGCGCAGGCACACTTCTCTGCTCTGTGCGGAGAAAAGGCAGAGAGAAGTGCGCCTACGCAGAAGTGCAATGAAAGACCCTGTCTGGATGATGTAGGACACGTCATCCACTTGAAGAAAGAAGGACGGCAATCTCAGGAGGAGGCGCCGGATTAACACTAGAGAAACCCATTGGACGGGACCACCCTGTAGGTGAGTCTAATATAATTTTTTTTTTACGTTATGCAGATCGGCTTGGGGACTTATATACAGCATTCTAGGGCATACAGGTGGTGGTCGTACTTTATATGGGGAAAACCAGGTGAGATTCCCTTTAAGCAGGTTTTCATCTATGCAGCTTGTACAAGTGAACTTCATTGTTTCAAAAGTGGGTTACCTGTCTAAGCCATGTTATTATAGTACCTTTTACATGGTTTACACAAATGCATCATGGGCTTTTCCTGCACCATGAGTAAAATGAAAGGCTAAAATACAATGTGGAAACTTAATCAGAAATGTTTTATTTACATTCAGAACAGAAACAAATAACCATTACCACAGAAATCTCAAACGTTTAATTGTAGAAATAACATTTTAACATTATGTATAGAAATAATTCTAATTTTATAAAAGGTCATTTATGGGAGGATTGTGGGTAAGGTCTTTGGCTTTGCCCCAACCCCTCGGCCTGCCTCCGGTGTCTGATGTCTCAGCGTCCTGGAACGGAGATCATGATGCCTGCTTTGGATAGCAAATCAATAGCCTTGAAAAACCCGGGAATAAGGGAAGGGGGTCTTTGGGGAAATTGGTCTCGAATACAAGGCAGCGTAGAAAATTCTATTTTTTGGCTGTAGTCGACAACATCTCAGACCCAAGCATTGTTGACTACTGAGAGCCACTCATCCCAGAACCAAAAAGGAGACTGCCATCCACCCTCAGAAACATCTCAGGTGGGAACACCGCGTCATACCGAAGAGAATCTGCTAGATCCGTACCGGCGCTGGCGAGTTCGTTGATGCCAGGAGGGGGCTAGCCTAAAGGAAGGTCTCTTCTTTTCCTGGCGGGCCGGAGAGTTGTCCTTTTGGCTGCTGTTCTACACTGAAAATTTCCGAAAGTACGAAAAAAACCTGGACTGCGCGTCTCTTGGGAGGAGGGCATTTGGCCCTCTGTTGAGGAAACAAAATACTCTTAGCCCCCATGGCATTAGAGATCATCTTATCTAGCTCTTCGAAAAGACGGGAGCCCTGGAAGGTGAGGCTGGTGGACCTTTTGGAAGCTGAATCCACGTTCCATGATTTCAGCTATGAGGCCATGTGGATGGTGATGTTGCCGCCTGCCAGGGCTGAATAGGAGGCTGCAGGGGGGGGCACACTCTCGTTATAGGCAGTGAGGAGCTCCTGGGGAGGTGACATTGTGGGCAGACTGCAGTCCTGGCAGAGAGACCAGGTCTGACCTGAAGGAAACCTTTTGTTACAGGAGAAACATGCAAAATGAGACTCCCTGGGGTTAGGTATAGAGAGAAAAGAAAGAAACAGATGCTAGAGGGGAGCTAGGCTGTGGATAAAGAGCTGCCCCCAGTGGCAGAGGTTACTCAGACACTGCATCCTGAAGACCTTGAGAGGCTGAAGGTGGCGGTGATCCAGCAGAGCCAGGCAATGAGGCAGCAGAGTTCAGGTGAGCTGCGGCAGTGTTATAAACTGGCGACAGAAAGATGGCGCCGTGTAGAAGGAGGAGAAAGAGGCAGTAACAGGAAAAACACGTGCAGGGATCTTGCGCACCAGAATGCAAAGTGTTCCCTGATAGGTGGAGGGCGGAAAGCGCTGGAGAGCCAGCGTGCGTGATTGTTTAGGCAGCTAGGTGTGTGGCCCGGCCACCGGAGAAAGTCTAGACTGAAGTCTGGATTTTTAAAAGAGGTGCCGCAGGAGCCTCTGGAAAACGTGGAGGTGGTGAATCGAGCACCCTCACTGCCTGGTAGGATATATCTATAGTGAAGAACCTGAATCCTTCTTCGCAGACCGATGATGAAGCTGGGCATGAGATAGCCTGATCCTTCTGGATCTAGGGGGGCGAGCGGGCAGAAGAATTAGTGCCAAGGACAGTCTGCCAGGGAATCCCAAACACTCTTGTTGTGTTAGGGTCCTACCTCGTAGACCACAGAGGATACAGTAGTGAAACAATTCCACTGTCGCCCTCACAAACAGTATCTGAAAGAAAAAGGGGAATCATTAATATATAAAAAAAAATCCTACGGGTACATACACATTGCGTTCTGTGTCCCAGTCGGGGTATACGTCCGAAATCCGCAGCAAAACGGGGTCTGACGTATGCGCTGACGGGGGCCATAGACTGCAATGGTGATGGCAGAACGAACATGCACTTTTTTCGGGAGTGTACGCCTAGAGGAGGCGGACTCTCAGACACAGTAGACGTATGCCCCGACGGCGACACGGAACGCAATGTGAAAACACCCTAGGGTAGAGATGGGCCTGGGACCAGACCCATGTCTGCCTCCTACTGACACTAAGCTAAAACGGATTAGCTTCATGCCAGTTGATGATGCACCCTTCTGGGGAAGAGCTAAGTTTTTTTTGCATAGTGTCAGCAACATACACCAATGTTTTTTTGTGTCCCCCAATGAAACATTAACCCACCACCCCAAATCCCCACAGCATTAATCCCCCCACATCAACCAGAGGGCCCCAAAGCATAAACCCCCACCCCAAATCCCAGCAGACTGCCCTCTACAAACATTATCCCCCCCCCTCCAGAGGCCCAAAAGCGAGCACCATCCCCCACAGGAATGCACCATCATTCCGCCCCCCCCCTTCCCCAGAGCCCCCACAAACCTCCCAGAGCATCCCCCCAGAGCCCCCACAAACACGCAGCATGCCCTCCCAGAGCCCCCACAAGCCTACAGCATACCCCCCCAGAGCCCACAGCAAGCCCCCCAGATCATCCCCACAGAGCACCCAGAGCCCGCAGCATGTCCCCAGAGCCTGCAGCATCCCCCACATAGCCACCACCAGCCCCCAAACCTGCATCCCCCCCAGAGCCCCCACAGCACCCACAAACCCGCAGCATCCCCCCCCAGAATGCCCCCACAAACCTGCATCATCCCCCCCAAAGGCCCCAGCATGCCCCCAAAAACCCGCAGCACCCCCCCAAAGGCCCCAGCATGCGCCCACAAACCCGCAGCATCCACCCCAGAGGCCCCAGCATGCACCCACACACCCACAGCATGCCCCCACACACCCGCAGTATCCCCCCCAGAGCCCACAGCAAGCCCCCACCAACCCGCAGCATCCCCCCAGCATCCACCCACAGCATGCCCCAGAGCCACAAGCCCGCAGCATGCCCCCAGAGCCACCACAAGCCCGCAGCATGCCCCCAGCATCCCCACACAGCACCCAGAGCCCGCAGCATCCCCCACATAGCCACCACCAGCCCCCAAGCGTGCATCCTACCCAGAGCCCCCACAAACCCGCAGCATCCACCCACGAGCCACCACAAGCCCGCAGCATCCACCGAGAGCCACCACAAGCCCGCAGCATCCACCGAGAGCCCACAGCAAGCCCCCACAAACCCGCAGCATCCCCCCCAGAAAGCCCCCACAAACCCGCAGCATCCACCCAGAGCTCCCCGCTTCCCCCCAGAGCCACCACCAGCCCGCTGCATGCCCCCAAAGAGGCCGCACAAACCCGCAGCATCCCCCCAGAGCCACCACCAGCTCACAGCATGCCCCCAAAGAGGCCGCAGCATGCCCCCCCAGAGCCACCAGTTGCACCCAGCATCCCCCGAGCCACCAGTTGCCGGCAGCATGCCCCTACAGAGCCAGCAGCATGCCCCCACAGAGCCACCAGCATCCCCCCCACACCCCCCAGAGCCACCACCAGCCCCCAGCAGCATGCCCCCACAGAGCCAGCAGCATGCCCCCAGCATCCCCCCAGAGCCCCCAGTTGCCCCCAGAGCCACCAGCATCCCATCAGCTTCTCCCCAGAGCCACCAGTTGCCCCCAGCATCCCCCCAGAGCCACCACCAGCCCCCAACATCCCCCCAGAGCCACCACCAGCCCCCAACATCCCCCCAGAGGCCGCACAAACCCGCAGCATCCCCCCAGAGCCCCCACAGACCATCCAGAGCACGCAACATGCCCCCTGCGTCCCCACAAGCAAACAGAATTCACCCAGAGCCACCACCAGCCCGCAGCATGCCCCCCCAGAGCCAGCAGCTGCCCCCAGCATCCCCCCAGAGACACCAGTTGCCCCCAGCATCCCCCCAGAGCCGCCAGCTGCCCCCAGCATCCCCCCAGAGCCGCCAGCTGCCCCCAGAGCCATCAGTTGCCCCCAGCATCCCCCCAGAGCCACCAGTTGCCCCCAGCATCCCCCCAGAGCCACCAGCGTCCCCCCAGAGCCACCAGTTGCCCTCAGCATCCCCCACAGAGCCAGCACCAGCATGCCCCACAGAGCCAGCACCAGCATCCCCCACAGAGCCCCCACAAACCCGCAGCATGCCCCCCCAGAGCCCGCAGCATGTCCCCAGAGCCACCACCAACCCCCAAGCGTGCATCCCACCCAGAGCCACCACAAGCCCGCAGCATCCCCCACATAGCCACCACCAGCCCCCAAGCGTGCATCCCAACTAGAGCCCCCACAAACCTGCAGCATCACCCTAGAGCCCCCACAAAATGCCCCCAGAATCCGCCCCAGAGCCCCCACAAACCCACAGCATCCCCCCAGAGCCTCCCCAAGAGCTCACAGCATGCCCCCCCTCCCCAAGAGCCCACACAAACCAGCAGCATGCCCCCAGAGCCCCCACAAACCCACAGCATCCCCCAGAGCCCGCAGGATGCCCCCAGAGCATACCCACAGAGCACCCAGAGCCCACAGCATGCCCCCCCCAGAGCATCCCCACAAAGCACCCAGAGCCCGCAGCATGTCCCCAGAGCTCGCAGCATCCCCCACATAGCCACCACCAGCCCCCACAGAGCCCCCAAGCGTGTATCCCACCCAGAGCCCCCACAAACCCGCAGCATCCCCCCAGAGGCCCCAGCATGCCCCCCAGCATCCCCCCAGAGCCCCCACAAACCCTCCCAGAGCCCCACAGCATGCCCCCCCCTCAGAACCCCACAGCATGCCCCCCTCAGAGCCCCACAGCATGCCCGCATCCCCCACATAGCCACCACCAGCCCCCAAGCGTGCATCCCACCCAGAGCCCCCACTAACCCGCAGCATCCCCCCCACAGCCCCCAAAGGCCCCCCAGAGCCCCCACAAACCCGCAGCATCCCCCCAGAGCCCCCACAAACCCGCAGCATGCCCCCCAGAGCCCACAGTATCCCCCCAGAGCACCCAGAGCCCGCAGCACGTCCCCAGAGCTCGCAGCATCCCCCACATAGCCACCACCAACCCCCAAGCGTGCATCCCACAGGCCCCAGCATGCCCCACAGAGCCCCCACAAACCCGCAGCATGCCCCCCCAGAGCCCACAGCATGTCCCCAGAGCTCGCAGCATCCCCCACATAGCTACCACCAGCCCCCACAGAGCCCCCCAAGCGTGCATCCCAACCAGAGCCCCCACAAACCTGCAGCATCACCCCAGAGCCCCCACAAAATGCCCCCAGAATCCGCCCCAGAGCCCCCACAAACCCACAGCATCCCCCCAGAGCCCGCAGCATGCCCCCAGAGCCCCCCCAAGAGCCCACAGCATACCCCCCTACCCAAGAGCCCACACAAATCAGCAGCATGCCCCCACAAACCCACAGCATCCCCCCAGAGCCCGCAGCATGCCCCCACAAACCTGCAGCATCCCCCCCACAAACCCACAGCATCTCCCCGTGCCCACATAATGCCCCCACAAACCCGCAGCATGCCCCCACAAACCCACAGCATCCCCGATAGAGCCCACAGCATCCCCCTCAGAGGCCGCAGCATGCCCCCCAGAGCCCACAGCATGCCCCCACAAACCCACAGCATGCCCCCCCAGAGCACACAGCATCCCCAACAGAGCCCACAGCATCCCCCCCGTGCCCACATCATGCCCCCACAAACCCGCAGCATCCCCCCAGAGCCCACAGCATGCCCCCACAAACCTACAGCATCCCCTCAGAGCACCCAGCATGTCCCCAGAGCCCGCAGCATCCCCCACATAGCCACCACCAGCCCCCAAGCGTGCATCCCACCCAGAGCCCCCACAAGCCCGCAGCACTGACCTCCTCCTGCAGCTTCACCAGCAGCTTGTCTCCCAGTCCCTAGAACACGCCCTTAATGTACAATCAGGACACGCCCCCCAGAAATGACGTCATACCTGGAAGGAGCCCATACATTCTAGCATTTACCGAATAGAAAGAGGGATAAACTCTGCTCAGCGCCGGGAAATGTCTCTCCCCCCTACCGCCCCCAGCCACAGACATTTACCAGGAGGAGATGTCGGAGGGGGCATGAGGGCAGTGAGGGGCATTCAGCAGACGCCCGAGACTGCAGGGCAGAGACCCAAATCCAAGACTGTCCTTTGTATCCGGGGCTGTCCGCCGTGTCCGGGGCTGTCCTCTGTATCCGGGGTTGTCCTCCGTATCCGGGGCCGTCCTCTGTATCCGGGGTTGTCCGCTCTATCCGGGGCTGTCCGCTCTATCCGGGGCTGTCCGCCGTATCCGGGACTGACCTCTGTATCCGGGGCTGTCCGCTGTATCCTGGACTGTCCGCCGTATCCGGAGCTGTCCGCCGTATCCGGAACTGACCTCTGTATCCGTGGCTGTCCGCTGTATCCTGGACTGTCCTGTGTATCCCGGACTGTCTGCCGTATCTGGGACGGTTGCGACCTCTGGATTATTTGTGATCATTCACAGTCGGAGATGATAGAACTTTCTCATTATTACATAATCTTCTCTATACGACATCATGTCTGTAAGGCCATGTTCACACCTTGCATATATACTTTGTTTCTTTATTTCTGCAGGTCTCCACACCCAACTACACAATAACCATCTCCTCTGGTTATTACATTCTCGCTGCACTTTTTAGGCCTTTTCCCGTTATTTGATGCAGATGTGAAGCCGCGTTTTTAATTTGTTTTTTATACCACAGAAAAACCCTTGAATTTCACACCTAAAATATTTTTTACATTAGTTCTTTTCAGGCTCCACATAGACAATTATATAGAAGGAAAAAAAACACCAAAACCGCAGAGTTCAGCAAAGTTTTTGGACGCACAATAATGAGAAGTTTTCATGAAATCACATCTAATTTGCTTGGACAGTTTAACACAGCAGAATTTCTGTCCAAAACAGCATAAGAAAAAAAAGCACAACTTTTACGCTACATGTGAACACGGCCTATATGTCAAAGCAAAGTGCATGTGATTTCATAAGATCTGCGCTCACTGTGGTCTACAGATGCTGCTGAACTCTACGGCTTTGGTGCATATTTTTTTCTATAAGCTTTGTGAGTGCAGGAGTTATACTTTATTGATCCTGACTCCATTTTGATTTTTGTACGTGTATCTCTTGCTTACCAGAATGGAGTTTGAGCCAGCATCTGTGTGGAGATAAGGAGTCTTTGGAATGTCTTTGTCTAAAGTCTTAGAAAAAACACATATGGAAGAAAACGAAGCTAAAAAGTGAGATATTCCTAAAGTCAGAAAGCTGAGTGTAGATAGAATTACCTTTAGCCAATGAGATGTATGTTTGCTCATGTCAGCACATATGTAGATAAGCTGAGCCAATTATATTGTTACCATGTATGACTATAACAAGCTATACAAGTGACCTATTGTGTAATAAAGACAGATCTGCACTGATGCTCAAATGTATCAGTCGTGGCTCTTCCGTGCACATATTTGAATTTTACAATTTAATTTGGAACAGGCACAACGTCTCAGAACGTCTCACATTATGTCGCGACGACAGCTTCTATGTGGAGCCTGAAAAAAAACAAATGTAAAAATCCACTGTTGAATTTTTAAGAGTAGAAATAAAACTTTCCTGTGCTATTAAAAATGCTTTAAAATCCTGATTCACATCTTGACCAAAAACACATCAAATAGGAAAAGGCATAAAAAATGCAGCAATAATGCAACAACACAGGTCTGCAAGGGTAAATTTGTTAGAAAAGTAAGAGGTGATTTTTATATACTTTCGATCGCTGAAAATATTGAAAAAATTCCATCACGTACAGTTTTTTCACAAACACTGACTCCATGGGCTTTCTCTTGCACCATACTTGGACCCCTTTACGTGGATGATTTTGGTGTCATTAGATTGGTTAGAAATGAATGGACGCTGTGCTGTGATTGGCTTAATGGAGGCTGTGCTGCGATTGGCTGCTGTGGGCAGAGGTTTTCTTATCCCATCTTCCAAGGAGTGTGGTGGTGTCCATATCATATCTTGCATTTTACCTCAGCAGTATAAGAAATGAAAGCTGCGCTGTAATTGGTTGTTATGGGCAGTAAAGACAGATTTTATGTAGTCACATTTCATAACAGTGTGGTGATGTCCATAGCAACCAATCAGAGCACAGCTTTCATTTTACCAGCAGTATAAGAACTGGAAGCTGCACTGTGATTGGTTACTATGAGGAGCAAAGGCAGATTTTCTTTTAGACACTGTTCATAAGATTGTGGTGGTGCGCTTACCACGATACTTTTAGTATATAGTGATTGTGGTGCATTAAGCTTCTGTTTCTCACAACATAATTGTAATTCACCCGACAACTTTTGCTACATTTGCAGTTGTTTTTTAGTGAAGAAACAATGAAAGAACATTACGGACTTCATTAGAAAAGTGTATTATGCGTACTTTGGTGTAAAAGTACTGCTACCAAGAACTGCTAAAATTAATAGGATAACTACCAAGAAATAAAAGTCCAGGCCCAGATGATCTCACATCTAAATTTTATAAATCCTTTTTCCGAGCAACTAACCCCCCTGATTATAAAAGTCTTTAACCCCTTTCTGACGTGGTCAGTAATAGTATGTCGCACTGGCCCAGGCCTATTGGACCAGGTACGAGCTATTACATGCAATCTTCAATGCTGGCCCGTGACCGAATTGCGGTGATCGCATTAAATTTCAGGCGCCATCTTTCCGTAGGGTAGATGGTGTCGCCGCCCCCCCCCCTGCAACCACAATCGCTGTGATTGGCTGCTCAATTCTGAACAGCCAATCACAGCACTTCTCACTGTTACATGCAATCAGATTGCCTGAAACAGTGATGTGCAGCCTAGGATCAGCACTCCTAAGCGCACTGATCCTAGGCTGTTTATTAGCAATGCCAGCCCTGCCCCCAATCAGCTCTGATTGGCGCGATCACCCATTACACCGATCGCACCAATCAGGGCGTGACTGCGCAGTGACCGGCCTGTGACCTGCCTGTCACTGCCCCATAACCCCCTGTGGTGTCTGCACAGGCCCTAGCCGGTTCTGATTGGAGTGATCAATGATGACATCGATCGCACCAATCAGAGTGCCTGACCATAAGTGACCAGGCATTCACGGCGCTGTGACCTGCCTGTCACCGTCCTATGACCCCCAGTGATGGCAGCTCTGACTCCAGCCAGCTCTGATTGGAGCGATCAATGATGACATTGATCGCACCAATCAGATTGCCTGACTGGAAGGTGACCTGGCTGTCACCACCCTATCACCCCCTGTCACATGTCTGATCTCTCTGTGCTGGGCATTGTGGTGCCACAGAATTCTCTGGGACACCACAAGACCATTTTCTTACCTGCTCCGTTCTCCTCAGTCTCCTGCTGCTGCGGTAAGCTGCTCCAGAGCCTGATCCTGCTGCAGCTGAAAGAACAGAGAAGACTTTGGTAAGCCCATCTCTGATCTCCCCTCGTCCACCCCAATCCACTCTCCCTCTTTTTACCCCCGCCGAGCGCTGATCAACGTCTGTGCTCGCTAGTTTCCAGGACTTTTTTTGTCCGTCCATTTCCCCCCCCCCCCCCCCCCTTGCACCACCTTCGTGCGTGCATCCAGCAGCCGCCAAACGTTGATCGGTAAAGCAAATCACCGATCAGCACTCGTGCTTGCTACTTTTTTTTTCCACTAACTTTTTTTTCTTTTGTAGAAGGCCGTCGCGCTGTCTGTGCGCCGTGCTGGGCCTTGCAGTGCCACAGAAGCCTGTGACACCACAATCGCCGCTCCTGTTGCTGCTACAGCAGACATCTGACAGAAAACATCTGACAGAAGACAACTGTAAGTAGGATTTTTTGATCCGTCCTCATCCACCCCAATCCCCCTCTCCCCCTTCCCATACCCCACTCTGCCACCAAGTGCTGATCAGTACTTGATTTCTCGACTTTTGTCAGTTTTTTTTCGTGCTCCCTGCAGCGGCCGAGAGCTGATCAGTGACCACAGATCACTGATCCGCACTCGTGCTCGCTGTTTTACACTTCCCCCCTCCTTTGCACCACATCCGTGTGCACATCCAGCAGCCGTTGAGTGTTGATCGGTGACATAGTTCACTGATCCGCACTCGTGCTCGCTGTTTGCACCATCTATGGTTGTTCCTTTTTTATCTTTTTCTTTCAGAAAAAAAAGTTTACACTAAGCACACTGACAAACACAAACGCTCTAAATAAAGTAATAAATCATCCCAAACTCGCTATTCAGGGGTAAGTGGCATACACTTTCCTTGCCTCCAACTCTGACAGCAAGGGAGAGGATCCCACCTTTCTTTATTTTTCGGATTCCTCATCGTCCTCCTCTTCCTCCTCAGGTGCTGCTGAATCACCACGCAGTCGTCCCAGGAGAGAAGATGAACCAGCGACCCCCACTACTGACCCTGTATGGACCTCGCCCCCTGAAAATTATGAGCCACTGATTCCTGATTTTGTGGCGGAATCAGGGTTCACACCACCAGCCTCACAGAAATAGACTTTTTCCAAGTCTTTTTCTCTGAGGATTTTGTAAATCTCATGGTGGGCCAAATTAATTT
Source organism: Phyllobates terribilis (assembly GCF_046119375.1). NCBI lineage: Eukaryota > Metazoa > Chordata > Amphibia > Anura > Dendrobatidae > Phyllobates > Phyllobates terribilis. The sequence goes on from NW_027362765.1 coordinate 67,277,164, forward strand.
GTACTCTCATCAATTTTTGGAGCAAAACCCCTTTTCATCATTTTCTAACTGGTCTCCGGTAAACGCAGTAAAAATTATGAAGTTTTGGGGCCTGGTCCTTCATATGGGGATCCTGAAGAAGCCAGAAGTTCGACAATACTGGAGTGTTGACGTTTTGTATAACACTCCAGTGTTCTGAATGGCTTTGATCCGGAACCATTGTGAGGCCATCTACAAGTTCTTCTTGCATTACAACGATAATGCAAGGTGTCCTGCACGCGATGACCCGAACTTTGATCGTCTTTTCAAAGTTCGGCCAGTCATCGAGCACTTCAACAAGTTTGCTGAAGTGTACGTGTCCCAATGGGACATCTGCGTGGATGAGTCCTTAATCCATTTTAAGGGACGGCTTGGATTCCAGCAGTACCTGCCTAGTAAGAGGGCCAGGTACGGAATCAAGCTGTTTTAACTGTGTGAGAGTACCTCAGGGTACTGCGGTACTGTCCGCAGAAATCAGAGAGTCCTCCCGAAGACGCTAATTGGGCAGATGCTCAAAAGGGGTGAGAGCAGAGCCCAATGTAGCAACCACCTTTTGGTGGTCAAGTACAAGGACAAGAGGGATGTCCTTCTCTTGACCACCATACATGGGGATGGCAGCACCCTCAGCACTGTATGAGATTCCACTACACAGGTCGTCAAACCAAACTGTGTAGTGGGGTAGAACAAGTACATGGGGGGAGTTGATCTCTCTAATCAAGTCCTCCAGCCGTACAGTGATTTGAGAAAGGCCAAGGTGTGGTACAAAAAGCTGGCCGTGCACATTGTACAGATGCAATGCACAACGATTTCCTTCTATCACGATGTGCAGGCCAGACTTCTACGTCGTAAGTTCAGCAGTAGTGTTCGTCGGGTTGTCCTACGTCAGTTGTGCAGTGTTCGTCAGGTTGTCCGACACAACTGATGTATGACATTACATTATAAAATTCACAAATCAGGTATCAATTCCAAAAAGGGGGCACTTGTTGAGCATTTCCACAGTTTAGGCACACCATGGGCTCTGAAAACGCAACATGACGCCCACAGACCATTCCATCAAAATCTGAATTTCCAAAGCGTCACTCCTTCCCTTTTGAGCCCTGACATGCACCCAAACAGTAACAAATGGGGTATCAGCGTACTCAGGAGAAACTGCACAACAGATTTTGAGGTCCACTTTCTCCTGTTACCCTTGGGAAAATATTTTTTTTTAACATTTTTGTGCAAAAAATGTGTTTTTTTTTATTTTCACAAGTCAACGTTATAATTTTCTGTGAAGCATCTGGGGGTTCAAGGTGCTCACCACACATCTAGAGAAATTCTTTGGGGGGTCTAGTTTCCACAAAAACGATTTTCAACCTGCAATTTTTTAATTTTTACCAGGGTAACAGAAGAAATTGGACTCCAAAAGTTGTTGTGCAATTTCTCCCGAGTATGCTGATACCCCATATGTGGAGGAAAGCCATTGTTTGGGCGCACGGCAGGGCTCGGAAAGGAAGGAGCACGTTTTCAAGGCAAAACTCGCTGGAATTTTTCTGCGGATGCCATGTCTCATTTGGAAAGCCCCTGATGTGCCTAAACAGTGGAAACCCCCCACAAGTGACCTCATTTTGGAAATTAGACCCCTTAAGGAAATTATTTAGATGGGGTCCAATTTCTCCTGTTACACTTGTAAAAATAAAAAAATTGGGGTCTAAAGTAAAATTTTAGTGAAAAAAAGTTAAATTAATTTTTTCCTTTCACGTTCGATTAATTGCACGTGAAGAGTTAATAAACTTCTTGAATGTGGTTTTGAGCACCTTGAGGGGTGCAGTTTTTAGAATGATGTCACTTTCGGGTATTTTCTGTCATATAGACCCCTCAAAGTCACTTCAAATGTGGTGTGGCCTCTAAAAAAAATGGTTTTGTAAATTTTGTTGTAAAAATGAGAAATCGCTGGTCAACTTTTAACCCTTATAACTCCCTAACAAAAAAAATTCTGGTTCTAAAATTGTGCTGATATAAAAGTAGACATTATTTACTAACTATTTTGTGTGACATATCGCTTTGATTTAAGGACATGAAAATTAAAATCTTAAAAATTGAAAAATTGAAAAATTTTTGCCAAATTTCCGATTTTTTCACAACTAAACGCAAGTCGTATTGAATAAATTTTACCACTATCATGAAGTACAATATGTCACGAAAAAACAATCTCAGAATCAGGGGAATCCATTGAAGCGTTCCAGAGTTATTACCTCATAAAGTGACAGTAGTCAGAAGTGTAAAAATTGGCCTGGTCATTAACATGGAAACCACCCTTGGGGATAAAGGGGTTAACTCCATCTCAGATTCTACCCCATTCCCATATCACTTCACAGCTGCACATATTACAGTTATTCCTGAAAGGATCCCCAGTCCTGAAAAGCTACAGCCAATTTCCCACTTAAATATTAACTTGAACATGTAGGCTAAATTACTTGCAAATAGATTCAACCCTTATCTTCCAGGCTTAACTCACCCTGACTCATGTGGGCTTTGTCCCGGACAGAAAGGCACCTGACAACACCCTCAAAACACTTGACATCATTAATTTTGCACACTAATTTAAAGCTCCCCTCATGATTCCGTCTTTGGACCCCAAAAAGGTTTAATATAATTTCCTGGCCTTCCCTCTCACAAACTCTGGACCATATTGGTCTAGGGCCAATATTTATATCTAAAATACTTGCTCAATATCACTCACAAACGGTCAGACTAAAAATTAATGGTTCATTATCAAACCCTTTTTCCATAAATAAAGGCACGTGAAAAAGCTGTCCTTTATCCCCCCTACTCTATATGAAAATTATGGAAAATCTTTTGCCAGCCATACGTGCCAACCCTAATAAACATGAAATCAAGATTGCAGGGAGAGAATAGAAATATTCACCATTTGCTGATGATCTCCTGATCTATATTACCAATCCACATAGATCTGTCCCCTCTCTGATTGAACTGAATTGATGCATTTCGAGAAATGGTTCAACTTCAAGATAATCAGTGGACACTCTGAAGTCCAACTTCACCATTAAATGGCCCCCAAATAATAATATCAACTATCTGTGCATTGATGTTCCCTCTGATCTCGAGGCTATTATCTCGCAACTTTCAATTGTTTTTTTACCTGAGTATTTGTAAGACAAAATCAGGAGTGGGTGAAAAATACAGAAATGGTGACGTGTTTGTATTATACATTTCCTCTGACTGTTCCACTACTGGTTTTGGCTACAAATACTGAGGTAAAATACTAACCAAATACTGAACGTATCATGCACAATAAGGAGGCACTTGAAGAAAAATGGGCTGCATGGTCGAGTCGCCAGAAGAAAGCCATTACTGCGCAAATGCCACAAAGTATCTTGCCTACAATAAGTCAAACAGCACAGAGACGAGCCTCAAAACTTCTGGAACAAGGTAATTTGGAGTGATGAGACCAAAATTGAACTGTTTTCCCACAACCATAAATGTTACATTTGGAGAGAGGTCAACAAGGCCTATGATGAAAGGAACACCATTCCTACTGTAAAGCACAGAGGTGGTTCGCTGATGTTTTGGGGATGTGTGAGCTACAAAGGCACAGGAAACGTGGTAAAAGTTGAAGGAAAAGATGAATGCAGCAGGTTATCAGCAAATACTGGAGGCAAATTTGCACTCATCAGCCCGGAAGCTGCGAATGGGACGTACTTGGACATTCCAACATGATGACGATCCAAAACACGAGACCAAGTCAACCTATAATTAGCTACAGTAGAACAAAGTGACATCTGAAGCGTGCAGTTCATGCTAGACAGCCCAGGAATTTACAGGAACTGGAGGCTTTTTGCCAAGAAGAATGGGCAGCTTTACCGTCTGAGAAAATAAAGAACCTCATCAACAACTACCACAAAAGACTTCAAGCTGTCATTAATGTTAGGGCAGGCAATACACGGTATTAAGAACTGGGGTATGTGAACTTTTGATCAGGGTCATTTGGATGTTTTTGGTTGTCATCAAGATTTAGAAAGAGAAAACACATTAGTTTGACAATAAATGGCTTCATCCAACCAATAACCATGAGTGGAGAAAAAGTTTATTTGTTATCATACATATTCTCTAAAACAAGGTCAAGAAAGCAAAAATTCTGCCGAGGTATGTAAACTTTTGAGCACAACTGTATATACTGTATCAGAAAGAGGAAAAAAATAAAAGCTTTATTTCTCTGGTTGTGCAGTGATTGGTGATGTGATCTTTCACTCTCAGAAGTAGGTGCTTGCACTAGTGAAGGGTTGGTCGCAAACGATCAGAGACAAAGATTCGGTTCCCTGCTGTGAATGATGGGAGCCAGCACCCCAGGGTGAACCACTAAATTCTCTGAACAGCTCTCACAGAGTGTAAAATTGCGTTGTTTGGCGAACTTAACTCCGCCCATCCCAACATAACTCCACCCACTGAACAATTTAATTGGTTGACTGCAAGTAGGCGGGGTTTTGGCCTCAGGCGAGCTGGGTTTCGGTCGCATTAACATCATCTTAAATATGTGTTCACCTATTGCGAACACATTTAATAGGGATCAATTCAGGATCAAAAAGAGCCGACTCTTTTTGGGGAGCACAGCCAGATCACCAAAAAGAACAGGACTGCCCATCACTAGCTTGTATTCTCACAATAAGATGTAGCAGATTGAAGATATTGGAAGGAGGGCAGCGAGGGGTTTTGAGTGGGTGTGATAGGTGCTGGCTTACAGGTCACTGCAAAGCATGATGGAACTTGTAGCATTAGGACACAGGAAGCAAGGAGAGAGGAAGTTGTCGATTAACCCCATCAGAGCTGCAGCCAGTCACGAGAACGTGCTGCTAGAAAATGATAAAAGGTAATGTTGTAGCTGGTTTGATTCTGACCCAATAGGCAGATAATTTGGCCACACTGGTGATCTGGCATAAGAGATTAGGCCCTCCAATATTACGAGCGCTTGGAGAAATGACTGCACACGGATTGTGAGCACATCAGTTTCTATTTATACAGAAACCCATACAGTGGTTTTAGCAGAAATTAGCAGGATGTTGCATATGAGATAAGAAGCATAAAGATCTTTGAGCAGAGACTGCGAGACTGGATAATTCTAAACAAAGTATGAGATAGAGAAAGGACAGGCATCTAGAGAATGTAGAGTAATATAGAGCAGAGAGAAAAAAAACATTAACCCTTCTAGATCATTAACATTACTAAAAACACAATGGATGTATTGAGAGGCACATAATAAGATTTATGAAAAAAAACAAAATAGTTATCGTACTAGACTACCTTTCAGAAAGTCTTGCTTATCGATATACTACATCGATTTCATGGCATTTGTGCCATTATCTCTATTAATTCATATGCTTTAATGCTTCATGTAATGAAGTCTATATATTCCTTTTTTTCTGTTCTTCTTCCAGACTTTGATTTTCTGTTTCTTGTTATATGATGCCATTGCAAAATCAATAAAATGTTGAATTTGAAAAGAAAATGGCTACTTTCCTGTGTGAGTTTTTAGATGATTTACAAGACTTCCTTTCCAATTAAAACATTTCCCACATTCTGAACACGAAAATGGCTTCTCCCCTGTATGAATTCTCTGATGTTTAACAAGTATGGATTTCTCACTATAAGATTTCCCACATTCTGAACATGAAAATGGCTTCTCACCTGTGTGAATTCTCTGATGTGTAACAAGACTTGGTTTATATGTAAAACATTTCCCACAATCTGAACATGAAAATGGCTTCTCCTCTGTGTGAATTCTTTGATGCTTAACAAGACTTGTTTTCATTGTAAAACATTTCCCACATTCTGAACATAAATATGGTTTCTCCCCTGTGTGACTTCTCTGATGTGTAACAAGACTTGATTTGTCTGCAAAACATTTCCCACATTCTGAACATGAAAATGGTTTCTCCCCTGTGTGAGTTCTCTGATGTGCAACAAGACTTGATTTCTCTACAAAACATTTGCCACATTCTGAACATGAAAATGGTTTCTCCCCTGTGTGAATTCTCTGATGTGTTAGAAGCTGGTATTTCTCACTATAACATTTTCCACATTCTGAACATGAAAATGGCTTCTCTCCTGTGTGAATTTTCTGATGTTTAACAAAACTTGATTTCTCTATAAAACATTTACCGCATTCTGAACAAGAAAATGGTCTCTCCCCTGTGTGCATTCTTTGATGTGTAATGAGATGCAATTTTCTATTAAAACATTTCCCACATTCTGAACATGAATATGGCTTCTCCCCTGTGTGAATTCTCTGATGTTTAACAAGACCTGATTTCTCTGTGAAACATTTCCCACATTCTGAACATGAAAATGGCTTCTCCCCAGTGTGAGTTCTCTGATGTGCAACAAAATTTGATTTCTCTATAAAACATTTCCCACATTCTGAACATGAAAATGGTTTCTCTCCAGTGTGAATTCTGTGATGTCTAGAAAGTTTGGATTTCTTATTATAATGTTTTCCACATTCTGAACATGAAAATGGCTTCTCTGCTGTGTGAGTTCTCTGATGAGTAACAAGACATGTTCTTTGTGTAAACCATTTTCCACATTCTGAACAAGAAAATGGCTTATCCCCTGTGGGATTTTTCAGATGTGCAACAAGCTGTATTTTCCGATTAAAACATTTCCCACATTCTGAACATGAAAATGGCTTCACATCTGTGTGTATTTTCTGATGTCTAACAAGACTTGATTTCACTGTAAAACATTTCCCACATTCTGAACATGACAATGGTTTCTCCCTTATGTGAGCTATTTCATGGTCAACAGCCCTTCTGTGACTTTTGTTTTCCATATTTGTTTTTGATGAAACAGAAAAAAGAACCCGTTGATAAGGATCAGATGACAGATTGTTTCTGGTAACATCTTGAGGTGTATCCGGCGTAATGACATGTTCTTCACAAGTATTGGGTGTTATAACAAGATTATCTGCTGAAAAATCAGAGAATATCAGATGTCCCTCTGAGCTTCTGGTACAGTCATCTGCCAAGAATAAAAATGATATGTGTCAGCAACATTATATTGGAATTATATTACTATTTATATTATTATATACATTATAGTACTTCTATGCAAACTGTAAAAATTCCATTATTGACAGACTAATTACAGTCCACTAAAGAGGGATTGAGATTACAGCGTTATGTCCTTTCAACTTTCCCTTCTCTATTATAGCCATATTTTCAGTTCAGGTTTCCCTGTGTCTGTCATAAATCAGTTCCAGTTACAAGTTCAGAGCAGGCTCATAAAGTTAAGTGGACACTGTGCGTTTTTGATGCGTTTTCACAGCGTTTTTTTCGCGTGGAAATGCATCAAAAACGCTAGGTAATCCGTCTGCCAATGCAATAACAATCCTGATGTGCTGTGCACATGATGTGGAATTTTCTGCTCAGGATTGTCATTCCTTTTAAATATGCAGCATGTCCATTCTATGTAACGTAAATGCAGTGTTTCCTCCCCATTGACTTTAATTGAACCGCAGCAAACCTGTAGGTATAAATACATCTGTGGAGTCAATGGCTCAAACACGCTGCAAAAATGCACGTAGCGTGGTAGCCGGGTTGGCTAGGGAATACTACTTCTCCCATCATCCGAACACCGTTCCTGCTGATAACAGCGAGAGTAGCACAGCTGAGTAGAGCAGTAGTCTGCTCAGCCGAGCCGGAGCCTGTGTGCGCGCTATGTAAAGTAAAAAAAAACAAAAACACAAAAAAAACACTTATGCTCACCTGTCTGGCGTCCCCCGCCATCCTCGCGATGTCCCCCGGCGTTTTGATCACCCAGCGGTACACTGACGGGAGCGTGCTCGTTCCCGGCACTGTACGCTGCTGCCGAGACTGAGGTCACGTGAGTTCACAGCTGGCGATCAGCTGAGAGCTCTGGGACCTCACTTACGCACCGGTGCTGCGTGGGAACATTCGTGAGAATGTTCACACGTACCACTGATGCTGAGGGCACCGGAGCTGATCAGCTGATGAACCCAAGTGACCTCACTCCTGCAGCAGAGCAATGTACACTGACAGGAGTGATTACACTCCTGTCAGTGTACAGTGCTATCTTCTACAGCAGTCAAATCAGTGATTGATGTGACTGCTGTAGAAGTGACCAGGATCGCCGAGGGACAATCTGGATTACGTCGTGACGGTTGACAGGTGAGGGATATGGTTGTTTTTTTATTTATTTATTTATACAGAAGATCGAGGGCTTTGGGGATTGGTTGTATAATAAAAAAAATTATTAAAACCGTGTGTGATTTTATTTCAATAAAACACTTTACTCTGGCAGTGTCTTTTACTGAAAAAGCGTTGAAAACTTTTCTACGTGGTTATTAATGAGGGCGTCTGCCTCTACATTACTAACCTGGGCTGCACGTCAGCCTCCAATACAAGGCTGACATGAACCCCAACCCCATTACCCCACTGCTACACGGTAGTGGGAAAAGCGGAGGCGATGCGCCATTTCTGGGACTGCTGAGGGGTGATATTAGCTGCGAAGGGGGCTAGTATCCATGGCCCCTTCCCTGGCTATTACTATCTGCCCGTAGCAGTCTGTTTACCCTTTGCTGGTTAGATTTTATAGGGGGACCCTACGTCAATTTTTTCTGGGGTCCCCCAGTAATCTAGCTAGTAGAGGCTAAGCAAACAGCTGTGGGCTATTATTAATAGCCAGTGAACATTTTTGGCTAATGTCCCCTTCCCCGGCTACTAATATCAGCCCCCAGCGGTCGGCTTTGCCTCTGCTGGTTATGAAAATGACTCGGGAGCCCATGCCATTTTTTTTGCTTCGTCCAAAACGTTGCATTTTATTGAATGCAGGTAAATCCATATGTGTTCACGGAACCATGCGGATTTACCCTATTCTATACATTCTAGAGGTCAAATTTCGGTTGCGGAGACTAGTGACTCCACAAGAGAATTTGACATGCTGCGGTCCTGAAAGACGTGTGGCATGTCAGTGTCCGCGGGTGATCCAAAGGCACAGATACACGCATAGTGGACATGGGATTTCTACAAATACCATCCACTATTCTGTAACATCTGGACGCTGCGGGTTTGACGCTATATAAACACGCAGCTTCAAACGTGCAGTGGCTCCTGACCGTGGCCACGTACCCAAACTCACCGGCAGCATGTCAATTTCTGTAGCGGACACGCTAGTCTAACCTGCAGATTTTGACCGATTGAAGTGTCATTATATGCGGTGGATTCACATATACTGACAAAAAAAGTGCGGTATTAGAACACAGCATTTTGGACGCAGAAAAACTACACAGCGTCCAAAGCGCTGTTTGTTGCTGAACAGGGGGACGTAGTGGCTAATGAAACAGCTGTGAGATGTTATTATTAGCCAGGGAACATGTTGACCTAATGGCACCTTCCTAGGCTAAAAATAGCAGCTCACAGCTGCCACAGAAATGACTTGAATGGGAATGCTAATGAGATTGAGTGTATGGGATTTAGCTGACACCTAGCTCTTGTTTGATGATGACAAGGTCTCAGACTCTTTCATTACCAAACCAAATGAAACTAAAGTAAAGACTTAAATAAACACACAGAGCAAACACTATTTGAAATACAACAGACATTTTTTAATCATTTAAATTAACCAATATACTCAACCCAATTCTGACTAATCCAAGGTTAAAGCAATGTCCCACATTTTATTTTCAAATAACTTTATTTAGCTCTAAAAAGCATTCATTGATGTACAAAAACACATTAAAAAAAGCGTAAAAAGAAAACTAGCCAAAAAGCGTGTTTTTTTCTGCAGCGTTTTTCCTGCCAAGAGATGCAATAACACTGCAGAAATTTCCACAATCAAATCCTGAACATGCGCAAATAGCCTAAAAGGGATCTGTAATCAGTTTTATTATGCAATTCCATCTGATACATTCTTTGACAGGTGTAAGCACTATAGCACAGAGAAAAGAACAATGGGAGGAGATTAGTCATGTACACAAGTCATGGCTTTGGATAAAAAGTAAGTTTTTTTTTTTTATTAATGTAACTAAACCGTGGATACAAGAAAGGAGAACAAGTCCTACATATTTTTATATATTTCATGCAAGCCAATAAAAACAAAATGCTGTTGTATTGGTGTCGCGTGTAAGGGTATCAAAATAAACTAGTGAACATGTGTACAAGAACAGACATGTACAGTTAAATGACTGGATTTTTAAAAAAATGTGTTCGTTTTTAACAAAATAGCTTTGACTTTTTTTGAAGCGGGAAAACGAAGTAGATACACTGCTGAAAACTCAGTCACTACAGCTGTATTGGTGTGGTATATATGTATGTGAAATTTTACTAGTAAAGTAGGTGTTAAAAAAATAATGAAATACACATCACTTATTGAGGTAGATAGTTACACTTATATGTCTGAATTTTGGTCAATTTTATTTAGTATTTTTTAAATACAACTATCCCTCCCTTCACAAAAATGAATACAAAAGAAATTGAGAAATTCAGTACAGTTGGTTGCTCGTAACAAGCACATTTTTTAAGCACATTCTCTTTGACTGACACCAAGTATAGATTTTCTTTTACAAATATTGTGCTGGCTTGCTGCTTTCTAAGGCATGAAGAATTTTGAAAAAAAAAAAAAAATAGTAACGCAAATGAAGCAAGAAAAGATGCCAGCCCATCAACACCTTGCAATGCGATAGCTGCAAGGCATCATGGGAAAGCCCACGTGGCCATGCTGGAGGTCACAGGAACATTCTGTGGAGGATGCAATTATCTGCAAAGTGAAAAGTGGTGATTCACACAAATCAAAATTGTTCAAATTTGCCTGGACAAAAGAGCTATCTAAAATGCTACAGAAATTCTATTTGCATCAAATCAATTTGCTAATCTTCACTCTTTTATGGTCCAATTAATGGATTCAGATATTGTATGCAAAAGAAGACAGTTCTTGCACCCACCCAAAATGCAAATCTAAAGCTGCTCAGGGAGCCAAGCAAGTACGCAGTTTGCAAACATGACTAACTATTTTTGACTTGGCCATCTGCATCCAGTCTTATCACACTCCATGTCTACAGCAGCGTGACGTCTGAATGGCTTTTTAATGAGAATTCAAACAGTGACCTCAAGCAGAGACAGGAGCGCACGCAAGAATACAGAATGACCTTCCCCTGAGCCATAGCGTTGGTCTACATTTGCATCATTGCACTGAATGGTGAACATATATACCCGTTAAACAATTATTTATTAAATTATATTAAAAGCACAAAAAAAACCTGTGCAGTAAAAATTCCTTTATAGGATAGTATTTCTGGGTAACCTGCAGCTGACATACACAATTAATCAAATAGAGAACAGGAGAAGGATTTGGGTATTCTGGTTACAAGTAAGCTGAGCAGCAGTACTCAATGTCAAGCAGCAGCCGCAAAAGCAAACAAGATATTAGTATGTATAAAAAGAGGAATAAAATCCCGCGATCCTAACATCCTGTTACCCCTTGATAGATCACTGGTGAGGCCACATCTGGAATATGGGATCCAGTTTTGGGCTCCACATTTTAAAAAGGATATTCAGAAGTTAGAGTCAGTTCAAAGGCGGGCAGCTAGATTATTACAAGTGATGGAAGGCCTCTCATATGATGAGAGGTTGAAAAAGTTGAACTTGTTTAGCTCAGAAAAACGACGCCTCAGAGGGGATCTTATTTCCATGTATAAAAATATGTGTGGTCAGTACAAAGGACTAGCACATGACCATACTAAGGATCAGGGAGCACTCATTAAGGCTGGAAGAAAGGCAATTCTGGCACCTAAACAGTAAAGGGTTCTTTACAGTCAGAGCAGTTGGACTGTGGAATGCCCTACCACAAGACGTAGTAATGGCAGACACCAGAACGGCTTTCAAAAAAGTGCTGGACGATTTCCTTGATACACAACATTGTGGGTTACAGTTAAATTAGACAAAATATTAGTACAGTAATAGTAATTACATAACTAGTATCATAATTAGGTTTGATCCAGGGTTCTAGGACTGATCACCTTTTCTCGGGGGCAAGAAGGAATTTTTCCCCGTGACGCAAATTGGCTGAATGTGTCCTGTGGTTTTTGACTTCTTCTGGATCAACAGATTTAGGCATAGGGATTTTAATAATACCATTATTAGAGTCACAAGAGCAATGCAAAATCTAAAACTAATTAAAAAAATATAAACTGGATCATTTTTAATTGTAAAAGAGCATCAATAATAAAAATGGCAATAATAATACATTTGTGAGGCCTAGTCCCAGTTAGTTAGTACAATTGGGGGAGGAAGGTTGAACTTGATGGACCTAGGTCTTTATTCAACCTGTGTTACTATGTTACTATATTACAGGGGTCTCCCTATATATTTACATCTTTGATGCTGCTTGTCTTAAAAGGAAAGACAAGGAGAGCCAAATCTCCTAAATCTAGGTTGCCAACTGGCAGAACCAGCCTAGGTCTTGATCCAGAGTTCCACAGGTTATTATTACTCTGTATCTCTGACCTAGATATACTATCTGCAGGTCTTTTGGATTCATATATCACATTATCTTGGACATTGATTAATTGTGTAGGTCAGCTGTAGGTCACCCAGATATGAATCCAGTAGACATAAACAGGATACTATATATCACAGTATTTTGGACAGATCTACACTAGTGATGAGCGAGCACTAAAATGCTCGGGTGCTCGTTGCTCGAGTCCAACAAATTGGAATGACCGAGTGCTCAATCCGAGCAATGAGCCCAATGTAAGTCTATTGGAAACTCAAGCATTTTCCAGCAGTCCCCTCCCCCCCACCCAAAGGTCTGCAGAGGGCCTAAAAGTTGCCAAAATCTATGGGAACAGTGCTCAAATGATATGGGAACAGCATAGGGGAGACCCCTGGGAGCATCTCTGACTCCCAGGTCACTGCTGTCAACAATGTTGTAAGAATTAAGTCACTTTTTCAGACTCACAATAAAACATCCAAAAACAAAACCAAAATGGATTTTCCTGGGAAAAATGTTAAGGAACATCCTTTCCATGGTAATGACTTGTATATAAGGCAAAATAAATAACCAAAAACAAAAATGCTCCTCCACACCTTGGGCTATGTTCACAAGTAGCGTTTTGATGCGCTTTTGCACTTTTACATTGCTTTCAACGGTGAAAAATACATTTATCGGTAAATGTCATTTTAACATTTTACTACCTTATCTTCCCATGTGGTGTGCGAGACATGAACAGACACATTCTGTTTCATTTATGAAGGAGGGACTCTGAAAGTCACAAAGCGGCTCTTACTATTCTTAAAGGGCCAGAAGTTGGCCCTCACTATTGTTAGAGAGCCATCAGCCGGCTATGCTTTGTTCCCATTATTAAAGAGTGGGTCTCCTATAGTGTTAATGCCCATGCAATGACTGCAAGTGCTGCCGAAAATTGGATGCACCCCAATACCCCTTTGAAGGGTAGAGGAGGGCGTCAGTAAAAAAAAGAAATGTTCCCATTATTAGGAAGTGGGTCTCCCATACTGTTATTGTCTATACAGTGAATGCAAGTGCTGCCAAAAATGTTCCCATTAGAAAGGAGCGGGTCTTCTATACTTGTAATGCCCATGAAGAGCATAGGCTGACAAGCATTTACCCCTGGGGTATACATGAACATACTGTTTAACAAACATTTCCTACAGGAAAAAATTATGTAGGTGTTGCATCACGGTCACCCTGGTGATATGGTGGAGGATGAGGAGAACAACAGCAAATAGACAAAATCAGGAAGCATACACCCACGTCTGGCTGTGAAGAGGTGCATAGGAATAGACCTCCCCCCCCCAAAAAAAAAAAAAAAAAAAAAAAAGACACTGGATTTGAGTTTGTGTTACGCTGCTATCATTCGGAGGTGTTGAGAAGTCTGGCCCAATCCAGCCCTTGTTCATTTTTATAAGAGTCAGCCTGTCAGCATTTTCAGTTGACAGGCGGATGTGCCTATCCGTTATAATTCCCCCGGCGGCACTAAAATCTGCTCTGACAAAACGCTAGTGGCAGGGCAGGCCAGGACCTCCAAGGCATAGAGAGCCAGTTCATGCCACGTGTCCAGCTTGGATACTTAATAATTATAAGGCATAGAAAAATCACGGAGGATGTTGGTATGGTCGGCAAGATACTCCTTCAGCATCTTCCCAAACTTTTCCCTCCGTGTAAAACTACCCAGCGCATCAGGGCCTGTCCGATGGGAGGGGCTGAGAAAACTGTCCCAGAACTTTGACAGTGTTCCCCTGCCTCTCCTGGATCGGATTTATGTCTCTCTCGCCTGTACTCCTTGGTTGTCCAAAGAACTGTGATGGCTGCCACCACCGTTTTCAGATGAGAATTTTTTTTATAATTCCACAACAAGGGCCTTTTGGTACTGCCCCATTTTAGAAGAAAAAAAACACTGGAAAACTATACAGGTATGAGAATGTATTGGAATCCAGCCTCCGGCATGAAATCCAAATTATGGAAGTCAGCACAAGGACCATAGAATGGCAGACCATTCGGTAAGGGTGCATAAGAAAAGAGAAAAGAACAACCGAACATACGGTCCCTAGATCAATAGAAAACAATTGAATAATGGCTAAGGATAAAAAAACCTTTATTAAATATGTAGAAACAATGGTACACCATACAAGAGAAGAGTATGTGCGCAGCACGTGACATGTGTTACATTAATAATGCCTATTCTACATTAAGATATCACAGGGCAGGCAATTGATATATAGTGATCCAAGCTACCATGGATTAGGTGGTAGGTTCAGCGGTGTCAGCCACAGATCTGCCTGCTCTTTCATATTAGTTTCAGCACAGCCTGTTGCTGCTTTCACCTTGTGACTGATGTGGTCCTTTTGGAGATAGAGGCTGAAAAGGAGGTGGTGCATGAGCTGTAAAACGTGGGGTCAATCCTGACTGACCCAGGGCCCGCTATCCTCGGTGTCGGGAGGACATGTTCCGTCACAAGGTCCGACTGGGTCCCGTCTTTCACTATATTAACCCAGTGTGCAGTCCGTGAGATGTACCGTCCCTGCACACAAGCACTTGTCAACGTGTTCGTGGTTAGGTGGACCTTCCCAGTAACTGCGTTGTTGAGGGCACGGCTATTGTTCTGGGACACGTATTTGTGTAATGCGAGTGTCACGCAAGATGTGGGAAAGACTGAGTGCAACACAAAGAGAAGATGGAAAGGGAGCCCAGACTCTAGGGAAAGGGGGAGGTGGAGACCTCCTAGGTAGATCTACTATCACCCTGTCTCCACTTATGTCCCTATATTGGCTCTTAACCAATCACCGCACGCATACCTCGCCCTTTCTTTCCCTGGTGTTTGGTCCTGGCTAGGGAAGGGGGGGGGGGGTGAGCGCTAGTTGATCCCCACTGACCACTACAGACAAGGGGGAACAAACAAGGGAAAATCGCTTAGCCTCAGACGACTCCAGACAAATGCGCACACGTCCTCTAGCACCAGAGAGGAAGACATACTGCTCTTTCTCAAGCCTTCACAAAGGAACATGTGAATAGCGCCGGCACCTCAGTCTGGCACACAGCAGGTATTTATACACCCAGATCAGGGTGTTAATTAGCCAGTGGAAGGTAGCCGCTGGGTCCTAGAGACACAGCTGCAAGAAAGTGTCTGTAATGCCAAACGAAGAAATCTCCTGCAACCAACTGCAGGGCGACTGTCTGTCACTTCTGACACACCCGTGACAGTACCCCTTTCCCCTCTACAAGTGGCATCTGGACACTAAGGACCGGGTTTCTCAGGATAAGAGGTATGGAATGAACGAACCAACCTGGGAGCGTCCACCTCGGATGCCGAAACCCACATCCTCTCCTCTGGACCATAGCCCTCTTCCAGTGCTCCAAGTGTTGTAGGGAACACAGGTCTGGACCTGTCAAGCGTTTTCTGTCAGCCATACGTTTATACCGTTCTCCCATGGTCTTTAAATTACACAGAACACCCTGCCATACCAACGAGAGTGATGAAGCAAACCGTTCCTCCTCAGGAACTCCTGAAGCTCCTCCCCCACTAAAGGTACCCGTATGCACTGAAGAACGGTGACCTGCCAGTTATTCTTGTCAATGATTATTAATGGAAAATTATGCCAGCGGTAAGTAGGATGACCAATCCTCCTGATTTTCGGAGACGAAACACCTGAGGTAGGTCTCCAAATTCTGATTGACACACTCGGTCTGTCCATTCGACTGAGGGTGGATGGCAGAGGAAAAGCACAGTTGCACCCCCAGTCGAGAACAGAATGCCTTCCAGAACTTGGAAACAAACTGGGTCCCCCGATCAGACACCATATCAGAGGGAACCCAGTGAAGCTTCACAATCTCATTTATGAACACCTGTGCAAGTGTCTTGGCATTTTGAAGTGCAGGTAATGCAACAAAGTGAACCATTTTTACTGAACCTATCTACAACCACCAAAACCACCGTCTTGCCTGCTGAAACCAGTAGGTCAGTAATAAAATCCATGGATAAGTGTGTCCATGGCCTACTAGGGATAGGTAGCGGAAGAAGGATATCAGACGGACGGGTATGCGAAATCTTACAACACATGCAAATACTACAAGCAGATATGTGTCAAATAACATCCCGATGCAACCCCGGCCACAAAAAACGATGAGAGAGGAGGTCCGCGGTTCCCTTACCACCTGGATGACCAGCAAGCACAGAGTTATGGTGTTCTTTAACCCCTTTACCCCCGAGGGTGGTTTGCACGTTAATGACCAGGTCAATTTTTACAATTCTGACCACTGTCACTTTATGAGGTAATTACTCTGGAATGCTTCAACGGATCCCCCTGATTCTGAGACTGTTTTTTCGTGACATATTGTACTTCATGATTGTGGTAAAATTTCTTCGATATCACTTGCGTTTATTTGTGAAAAAAACGGAAATTTGGCAAAAATGTAGAAAATTTTGTAATTTTCAAAATTTTTATTTTTATGCCCTTAAAGCAGAGATATGTCACACAAAAGAGTTAATAAATAACATTTCCCACATGTCTACTTTACATCAGCACAATTATGGAACCAAAATTTTTTTTTATTGGGGAGCTATAAGGGTTAAAAGCTGACCAGCGATTTCTAATTTTTCCCAAAAAATTCACAAAACCATTTTTTTTAGGGACCACATCATATTTAAAGTCACTTTGAGGGGTCTTTATGACAGAAAATACCCAAAAGTGACACCATTCTAAAAACTGCACCCCTCAAAGTGCTTAAAACCACATTCAAGAACTTTATTAACCCTTCAGGTGCTTCACATGAATTTTTGGAATGTGGAAGAAAAAAATTAACATTTAACTTTTTTCACAAAAATGTTACTTTAGACCCAATTTTTTTTTATTTTCGCAGGGGTAACAGGAAAAAATGGACCCCAAAATTTGTTGTGCAATTTCTCCTGAGTAAGCAGATACCCCATATGTGGGGGAAAACCACTGTTTGGGCGCACGGCAGGGTTCGGAAGGGAAGGAGTGCCATTTGACTTTTTGAATGCAAAATTTGCTTGAATAATTAGCGGACGCCATGTTGCATTTGGGGAGCCCCTGATGTGCCTAAACAGTGGAAACCCCCCACAAGTGACACCATTTTGGAAACTAGACCCCTCAGGGAACTTATCTAGATGTGTGGTGAGCACCCTGAACCCCCAAGTCCTTTACAGAAGTTTATAACATGGAGCCGTGAAAATAAAAAAATCAAACTTTTTCCACAACAATGATGTTTTAGCCCCAATTTTTTTATTTTCACAAGGGTAAGAGGAGAAAATGGACCCCAAAAACCTTTGTGCAATTTCTCCTGAGTACGCCAATACCCCATATGTGGGGAAAATACAGTGTTTGGGCGCACGGCAGAGTTCAGAAGGGAAGAAGCACTGTGTGACTTTTTGAACGCAAAATTGGCTGGAATCGAGAGCGGAAGCCATGTCGCATTTGAAGAGCCCCTGATGTGCCTAAATAGTTGAAACCCCCCACAAGTGACCCCATTTTGGAAACTACACCCCTTAATGATTTTATCAAGGGGTATAGTGAACATTTTGAACCCAGAGGTACGACACAGAATTTGATGACATTAGGTCATCATATTGAATAAGTTGTCATTAGTCTTGAGCGCAAGTGCTCGCTACTTGAGTTTGCATCGGGTACTCAGGTATGCACCATGAATAACGGGTGCTCAAGTGACAAGCTCGAGTCCCACCCTGCATGTTTCACGGTTATTAAGCACCCCAAAAAAAACATGCGGGGATCGCTCGAGCATGGCAGGCAATCCCCGCGAGGTTTTTTTTGGCCGCGAAGCATACGGGGCGGAGACTCGAGCACCCGCGATACTCAATGCATACCCGAGCAACCGAAGCAAACTCAAGTAGCGAGCACTTGCGTTCAACACTAGTTGCCATATCGTCATTTTTTATTTTTCTTTTATTAAAAAAAAAAAAAAAAAACAACCCTAACCCTACCCTAGCCCAACCCTGACCTCAACCCTAACATTAGCACAACCCTAACCCCAGCGTTTATTTTTTACGCCGTTCCTCGTGCGGTATAAGTGATGAGATTACTTTATTCTTCGGGTCGATGCGACTACAGAGATACCAGAATCATATCGGGTTTTTATGACTGACAGCTGTCACACACTAAAAGATACATATTTTGTAAAATCTAGTTTTTGCATCGCCATATTTTGAGAGCTATAATTTTTCCATATTTTGGCCGACAGAGTCATGTGACAGCTTGTTTTTTGCGGGACAAGTTGACGTTTTTATTGGTGCCATTTTCCGGCACGTGACATTTTTTGATTGCTTTCTATTCCAGCTTTTGGGAGGCAGAATAAACAAAAACCAACAATTCAGGAATTGTTTTTTTTCCAATTTTTTTATTCTACTCCACGTGTGGTAAAATTGATAAGGTAGCTTTATTCTTCGGGTCAGTACATTTACAGCGGTACCACATTTATATCGTTTTCCTATGTTTTGGCGCTTTTACACAATAAAAGCCATTTTATAGAAAAAATAATTTTTTTGCATCGCTTTATTCTGAGAGCTATAACTTTTTGATTTTTCGGATGATGGAGCTGTATGGCGGCTTGTTTTTTGCGGGACAAGATGACGTTTTCAGCGGAACCATTTTTATTTATATTCGTCTTTTTGATCGCGTGTTATTCCATTTTTTGTTTGGCGGAATGATGATAAAGCATTGCTTTTTGCTTCGTTTTTTATTTTATTTTTTTACCGTGTTCACTGAAGGGGTTAACTAGTGGGACAGTTTTATACGTCGGGTCGTTCCGGACGCGGCGATACCAAATATGTGTACTTTTATTGTTTTTGTTTTTTTTCATAATATTTATTGATGGGTACATTATATTTTTATTTTTGGTGGAATTTTTTTTTTTTTATATATTTTTACAATTTTTTTTTTCACTTTCTGAGAGTTTTTACACTTTTTTACTTTGTCCCACTGTGGGATTTTCACTTTTTTTATTCTGATCGCCTGCATAGCATAGGGATGGAGCACCATCCCTGTGCTATGCAGGCAGTCAGTGCTGCACTGCGCATGAGCAAACAATCTTCCTGCGGTCTGGTGACCCGGATGTTGTCATGACGACATCGGGTCGTCATGGCAACACCCGGGAAGCCGCGGCAGACAGCGCTGGAGGCCGGAAGAGGAGGAGAGTATTGCGGTCACCTCCCATTAGCCACAGCAGATACTACTGCAATTAAAACCACCTGCGGCATCAGGGTGGAGTGCTCAGTCAAAGCTTAAATATAGAAACAAACTCCACCCTGATGCCGCAGGTGGTTTTAATAGCAGTAGGATCTTACTTTCCCACACATAAGCAGACGGATGTCTCTTAGAGAGGTATTCACATTGGTAGGTCCTGACATCGAGAAACGCCTTATCGCATCTGTCAGGTACACATGAATTGGCCAATTTATGCGCTAGGTTTTCTCATTCATCTCTATTTTCCACAGCAGTAATGCTATTCATATTTCATACTTTATAACTATATACTAAGCGTTACAGAGTGCTACTTTGTTTGTTAAAGCATCAGCCTTGACATTTTTGACCCCTGGACGAAAAGTGACAACAAAATTGAACCTAGTAAAATAACAGGGACCATCTGGCTTGCCTAGGGTTGAGACGTTTAGCTGAATGGAGATATGACAGGTTTTTATGGTCAGTAATAAACAGTAATAGGATGGACAGCCCCCTCAAACCAATGTTGCCATTCTTCGAACGCCAATTTGATCGCCAAAAGTTCCTTACTACCCACGTCATAATTTCTCTCAGCCGAAGACAATTTTTTAGAAAAGAAGGCGCATGGACGCCATTTACCAGGGAACGGACCAAGACATCACTGCCCCAACCTCCACATCCGACGCATCAACCTCCACAATAAAGGGCTGGGAAACATTGGGTTGACTGTATAGGTGCAGTGGCAAAATAATTCTTCAAAGGAAGAAAAATGCCCGGAGGGAGGCCTCCGACCATTTGGAAAAATCAGACCCCTTTTTAGTCATGTCAGTAAGGGGTTTCACAATTGCTGAGTAATTTTGGATGAATTTCCAGTAAAAATTAGTAAAGCCCAGAAGACGTTGTAGAGCCTTCAAGTTCTCGGGACGTTCCCAATCAAGGACTGCACAGATCTTTTCCAGATCCATCCGAAAACCTGAAGATGACAACAAGTACCCCAAAAACTGCATCTCGTCAACAGCGAAAACACATTTTTCTAGTTTGGCATAGTTTGTTATCCCTTAATATCTAGAGCACCTGCGTAACATGCCCCCGATGAGTCTCAAAATCAGATAAATAAACCAAAATATCCAAATGATGGAAAATATCATTTATGAAATTCTGGAATACTGCAGGTGCATTGGTCAAACCAAAAGACATAACCAGACTCTCGATCCCCTTAAATCCAACTTTGAGAACACCTTAGCTCCTACAACCGGGCTGAACAAATCAGGAATCAGAGGAAGAGGGCAGGAATCAGAGGAAGAGGGCACGGATTGTAAGAGAATGAGAAGTCCTAATATTCTGAGCAGCCATGTTAAAACCTAGCAGCCATCTTGTTCAGAAGTTTGAGTAAAGAGTTTTGCAGCTAATGAGATGCATGTCCTACACATGTCCTAATCACAATGAAGCGTTAAAATGATGTCACTGCCATTAGCAGGTATAGTGGTATACACAAAGGTTAATAGCAGCAGCTGCAGGTCAATGTGAGAGTAAATAAGTGGTGTTATAGGGTAGTAAATATGTTATTGTAATTGTGGTATAGAAATTAGGACAATATAGTTGTCAATATGTCATTTCTTAAGTAAGGACATGGGGATTTATGGATTTAATGGAGTTTGGTAAAACTACTCATGAATATTGTCATTTTGCATTATCACATTGTTGTTCTAAAATGCACGTCCTCCCTGCAGTATGATGTTATCATGTATACGCCTTTTGCCGCAATATGTAGTTCCTTTGTTTAAGCTATGCATAAAAAGGCTCTGATACTGTTGTTCGGGGCCATTCCATCGCCAGTCTACAGGCGGTCCACTGCCAAGGCCACACCATCGCCAGACTGAAGCCACACCATGGCCAGACCATGGCCAGACCATGGCCAGACCATGGCCAGACCATGGCCAGACCATCGCCAGATATCTCAATGCTGTTTTGCTTATCTAGACACCTGCGAGTGTCAAGTGTATTTTTCCTGCCTGCTTTCTGAAGTGTTCTGCCGCGTACCTCTGAATAAACTTCATTCTCTGCTTTGAAGAATTATCTACACTGTTTTCCAAGGCTCTTTCAGCTCCTAGTAAGGACTTTCTTACAATTGGCGCAGCCAGCCAAGAGGAGCGGCTCATTGGAGCTGCCTTTAGAAGAACCAGAAGGAGAGGATTGTGGATGAGGAGCTAGAGACTGGAAGGGCAGAAAAGGCGTGGCACCACGTGTAAATCGCTCAAAGTAAGCCAGCCGGATAGAGGACATCTCGTGGAGCGCTTCAACCTGCCGGAATTTATAAGAAAACTATAAAAGTGAAGGACTATAAAAATATATGTGCAACCAAGAAGAAACCTCTACGTGAGTTATCTACAAGGACGTGAAGAAGACTTTGTGAGCCTGGTAGCAATGACGCTTTAAAAGGCGGAGGGAGACGCCTGGCAAGCGTAGCGAGAGAGTCTGGAAACGCGGCCACACCTCTTTTGGTCGACTCAAGCCGGCAAAGGGTCTTCCAGACAGAGAGGTGTGAGTATCTAACTTTTGCTTAAATTGCACTTGTTAATACCAGAACAGAGAAAACGCGTCCTTGTAGTCCTCCAGTATGGAGTGGTTAGAGAAAGCAGGCAGATAAGCATACTGGCACACCCTAGCTGGAGGGGGTTAATGTTAAATCCACTTGGCTAAATTGTATGCAGTGGTTAACTAAAGAAAGCAGGGAACTAGATGAGAAAAGGGCATTAGGGAAAGATAGTAGCCAAACAGTGGCTTTGTGTAAGAGAGTTATTGCTTTCTTCAGTCCATTGATAGATTTCCTGCAAGACAGCATGTTAATGTGATCACCCAGGGAGGGGCAGTGTTCAGAGAGAGAGTAGAAAAGCTGGATGAAACTCTAAAGCTAGCAGAGATAGTAGGGAAAGATGGGTATGAATACTGGGCTTTACAAATAGTCATTGATGAGATGGGAGGGGTAGCAGAGATTGACAGGAATAAGATTGAGGACAGGAGACCTAGAATAGAAGAATGGACATTTAGAAAAACAGAATGTGGTGATAAGACATCTTGAAAGCGTTGAGGAACAGTTTAGAAAAGAGTTTATGTAATTTTTAAAGAAAATACCCTTAGAGGGAGCTTTCAAATCAGGAGATGTCCCCTGAAGAAGGGAGTTCAAAACGCGCGTCGGGGCACTTCACTTCACGTGTTCGCTCTCCCAATGGGTCCCTCGGTCTCAGGCCTCCTGGATAGAACTCCGTGATTTGGTTTAATCCCTGGTATGTATTGGCAACTATTATTCACTACAGAGATTGTACATTGAAGGGAGCTGATGAGTAATTCCCTCCTGTCTACTCTTTATGTACTATAGAGGTGATTTACTAGATTACCATATATATATATATATATATATATATATATATATATATATATATATATATATATATATATATATATATATATATATATATATATATATATATATATATATATATATATATATATATATATATTTATTGATTCTGATTGTTAACCACTGTTGCTATGACAACAACAGTTTGGTGTTCTCTAAGCCTGAGTAATATGATTGTACAAATTAGAATATGTGGGGTCCGTTGGGGCAGTGACTGTGCTTTGTGAGAGGCTTTTTTAATGTTACCACTGTTCTCGGGTTCACTTTTTCCCTATTTTGTGCCTTCTATTCTTTTTAATAATAAATTTTATATGAATTTCTAAAGAAAACCTTTGGTAGTCCCTCTTTCGTTGTATGCTTTTGTTTTCTAATTTAAAATAAACGATGGGATTCAATTAGTCCTTTTATGATAGTGCTTTTGGATATCTATATCATTGACTAATATTGATTATGATAGACCCCATTTGGGGCATATGCACTATCGTGTTCTATGAATTGTTATAGCTAAAGTCAGGAGTCTTGCAGAATGCTGAATCTATTGATGATGTTGTAGAGATTTTGTTGACTGGTGATCTCCTTATCCTGCTGTGAATGATCCTAGGCAATATCAGCAGTATAGGGGTCTTCAGATGGTTAACCCTGTCTCTCAGGAGCCTTCTGCTCTTGCTTTCTCTCCAGCAGCCCCCAGTTGTTCAGCACGGAGATCAATGTTATTCAGGGAGGAACCACCCCTCCTCATCTCCATGCTCTTTTAATGAAGGAGCGGTTGGATCATGAGGACTGATTTCTTACTGAAGATCTCTTTGGGGTGGAGATGGGAGCTGCAGGATAGAAAACTTTCTCAGATGAGGATGATGGATTTTTCGGGCTTCCCACTGCAGGTAACACCGACTGATAATGTGCTACCCCTGTTCCCCTTGCCTTCTTTGTCCCTTTTTCCCTGGGCAATGATGGAGGACCTTATGTCAGGGGGAGAAGAGAGGGACTGCCATGGGAAGACATCCTCATCGATACAGGAGCCTCAGTTTCAGTAACAGGACACAAATTGCAGTCACCCCCTTGACTGCCTGAGACTACCACTTTGGTAGGATTTGAGGGCTCCTGTATTCAAGCAGTAAAAAAACGTCCAGTTAACCTGAAATTTCAGGTTGCAGGGGGATCGAAGAAAAGAGGTCTTCGATGCACTTTTTGGGTAAATCCACAATTATGGTCCACTATTCTGGGTACCAATGTTTTGGGAGCAATGGGAATTGTTGATTTATGTAACAAAGTTCTGTGGCAGAACAAAGAAGCAAATATTTGTTCTGTTACTGTGCCCGTGGAGGAGGAGTTGGAGAGTCACAAATTACCCATTGCCAGCCTAAGTTCATGGACTGATGAAAATGTTGATAATGATGTTCTTAAAAATGAATTGAAACAAAGGTTCCCTGAATCATGGACCTCAAAGAAAACTGATTATGTGTTAATGCAAACACAAGTTAAAATTGATAATGAAGAGCTACCACCTGTCCAGTATCAGCACCAAATTCCTGAGGATGTAATGCCTTACATAAGGGTTGCGTTCAGTGAATTAGAAAAACAAGGTTTTGTTGTAAAAGGTAATTCTCCATGTAACAGTCCAATTTTACTTGTAAAAAAAGGGAAGATGGTAGCTTTTGCATGGTTGTAGACTTGAGACTTGTAAATAAGAACACTCCCTTAGCAGCTCACCTAGTTGCATCTGTCCCTGAAGTTATGTCACAGTTGGGGAGTAATTGTAAAGTGTTTTCTTGTTTGGATATTGCAAATGGCTTTTTCTCAGTACCCCTAACACCTGAATCTGCACTCCGCTTTGCATTTACCTTTGAGAATGTGCAGTACTTGTTCATGCGGACGCCCATGGGATTCCACAGATCCCCTGTGTATTTCCATCAGGCATTGGCTCAGGTCTTAGAACCCCTTGGTTATGGAGACAAAGTCTTACAATATGTTGATAAATTGTTAATTCAAACTGTTGATGAATATGAACACAAAGAGACCCTTGAAACCTGACGCGGGACTCAAAATAAGCCTGACAAAGTACAATTGATGAAGTCAGAGGTTAAATTTTTGGGTGCGTCAATTTCAGCAGAAGATAAAAAAAAAATGCATGACAGGGTTAATGCTATTGGACCTGTTCTCATACCAACTAATATTATTGAGTTTAGAAAATTTTGGGTCTTGTAAACTTTTCCAGAGAATTTGACTTTACTCATCTGGCTAAACCATTGTATGATTTGTTAAAAGAATTTGATAACAATCACGCCCCTGTCATTATAGAAGGAGAAGCCTTGCAAGCTTTAGAAGGTTTGAAGCAAGCCCTTATGGCAGCTACTGCTTTAATCAGCCCTCACCCTTCCCAGCCCTTTTACATTCAAGCCACACCGGTGATATATCTATTTCCTCGGTGCTTTTCCAAAAATGGCCCAAAGATAGTCCTCAAGTGTCCAGTCAGTCGTATGCCCTTGGTTACTACTGAAGGTTACTCATCCCGTGGAGAAAGGTTTTACTCCATGCATGAAGCACTTACTGGCCGTGCACTGGGCGATGAATCAAGTAAGACACATAGTGGGATTTGCTCCGTTAATTCTACAAACCCACATGTTACTTTAAAAACCATGTTGAAAGGAAAAGCCTTGGGGGTAAATTCACAGAGAATGGCTCAATGTATCATTGACTGAGACCAGAGATTTACAAGTTGAAGTGGGTGAAAAATATCATTTAGCCCAGATGATGCAGTACGCAGGAAAATGTCACGATTGTCAAGTTGAACAGGCTAATGTCACTCCCCCCCTTTCCGAGCAGACTTTCAGGAGGGCGTCCCTTGTGCCTATATTGACGAAGCTCGATACTGGTATAATGGATGCTATGCCACAGGTTATGCTGTATGGTTTCCCGATAAACAGTTGTTGCTTCAGTACAGACTCCCAGGTCACTTCTCTGCCCAAAGAGCTGAATTAGAAGCAGCTCTACAAGTTATTATAGCGTTCACCGAACCTATGAATATTTTCAGTGACAGTGCCTATGTTGTTTCCTCCCTCACTTTGTATATAAATGTTACGGCCCTGAGGAGGATGGTTGCTTCACAGAACAAGCCCTTACAACATGAGGAGATTCTCAGACAAATTGTGCAGCAGGGTAAAGAATTCCCAAATTGATGGTCCTTTTGTAAAATCAAAGGTCACCAAAAACTAACTCCTGACCCCCACACCCTTGGCACTGCATATGTAGAACAAGCAGCCAAGGAAGCCACCCTTACAGGGGAGGAAAAGATCCTAGTTACTTACCGGTAACGGGATTTTACAGAGCCCATGACAGCACCACCTGAGAGAGGGTATCCGCCCACCAAGGACAGGAACCTACTGAATAAAAAGGCGGTACCTCTCCTCCGCATCAGTTTTTTGTTTCAGAGCATGAGAGGGCCTCCGAAGACAGGTTAATACATAACTGCCACCTCAACATATGTACTAAACACCTTAAAAAAAAGTGCACACCACAGTGATAAAGGGGAGGGAATTAATAGGGTGCTGTCATGGGCTCTGTAAAATCCTGTTACCGGTAAGTAACTAGGATCTTTTCCCCTTCTCCCATGACAGCACCACCTGAGAGATTTATAGAGATTAAATACCAGAGGGAGGGATCACCGCTTGCAACACCCTTCTACCAAAGGACAGATCAGTAGAAGAGGAAAGGTCAAGACGGTAATGTTTGTAAAATGTAGCAGGGGATGACCAAGTTGCCGCCTTACATATAATGTCGATGGGCACATCCGCCTTCTCAGCCCAGGAAGCAGCTACCGCTCTGGTGGAATGGGCCTTCAGGTTCTCAGGAACCGGCAGATTGCTAGAAGAGTAGGCTAAGGTAATAGTATCCCTGACCCATCTAGCTATGGTCCCCCTTGTAACCTTAAGTCCTTTCCTAGCCCCCTGAAAGGATATAAATAAAGCGTCACTCTTTCTCCAGGCTTTTGTCACTTCCAAATACTGGACTAACACCCTCCTAACATCTAAGGTGTGAAGCTTATATTCCTCAGAATCCCTAGGATTAGGATAGAAGGAAGGGAGAGTGATTACTTGCGTCCTATGGAACTTGGAGGCTACCTTTGGAAGATAGGCCGGGTCTGGTCTTAAGATTACTCTATCCATACATACTTGAGTGAATGGATGGTTAACGGATAGTGCGTGTAAGTCACTGACTCTACGAGCTGATGTCAGGGCCACCAATAGCGCAGTCTTTAAAGTTAAGATTTTTTCTGAAACCTTCTCTAAGGGCTCGAAGGGAGGTTTGGTTAATGCTTCCAGAACTAAATTAAGGTCCCAAGGAGGCATTCTTGGAACAGGAATAGGTCTGGATCTATGACAGGCTTTAATAAATCTAATGATCCATCTATTTGCTGCCAAGTCATAATTATACAGTGCCCCCAGAGCCGATACCTGTACCTTAAGAGTACTGGTGGCTAGTCCCATGTTTAACCCCTTCTGGAGGAATTCTAGTATGGCCTCAATAGGAACCCTCCCTTTGGCAGACTGACCCGAGGTAGACAAGAACTTAGCCCAGGTTCTACCATAGATTCTAGTTGTTATCGGCTTTCTACTTGCTAGAAGGGTAGTAACAAGATCTGGAGAAAACCCCCTTTGCGTCAATAGCGACCTCTCAAAATCCAAGCCGTCAAATGCAGGCCCGCTCTTTGGGGATGACAGACTGGGCCCTGCCTGAGGAGATCCGGGATGTCCGGAAGAACCTATGGATCTGCTTGGGACATTCTCTTCATCCAAGTGAACCATGGTCTCTTGGGCCAGAACGGGGCGATCAATATAACCCTCGCCCGTTCCTCTCGGATCTTCCTCAGGATAGTAGGGATCAGTACTAAAGGGGGAAAGGCATAAGCTAGAGTGAAATCCCACTGAATCTGCAGCGCGTCCACCGCAAACGCCCCCTCTTTTGGATTCAGGGAGCAAAAGGTTTCGGTCTTCCGATTGTGTCTGTTTGCAAACAGATCTATCTGGGGCTGTCCCCACCGATCCACAATCTGCTGAAAAACGGCTGGATTCAACTCCCACTCTCCTTGTTTCAAGATGTGACGACTCAAGAAATCGGCCTTTATGTTCTCTTCCCCTTTTATATGCAGTGCCGAGAGCGTAACCAGCCGACTCTCGGCAAACCTGAAGATCTGATCCGCTATTAACATCAGAGGGAGAGATCTGGTACCCCTCTGATGATTGATGTAGGCGACTGTTGATCTGTTGTCTGACATTATCCTGACGTGAGGACCCTGAAGAACAGAACTGAATTCTTTTAGCGCGTTTCTGGCTGCCAACAGCTCTTTCATGTTGGAAGAGAGGCTTGTCTCGCTGTCCGACCAGAGGCCTTGTACAGAACGATCCCTTAGGTGAGCTCCCCAACCTTCCGCACTTGCGTCTGTTGTAATTGTATCAGACACCTGGAAGGTCCAAGGAACCCCCAAAGATAGGTTGACCGGAGATGTCCACCAGTCCAGGGAGTTGATCACAACATCTGGAAGAGATATTTTCCCATTCAGGCGACCTTTGAGCCGCCTGTCCGCTGCCAGAATCTCCTGTTGAAGACATCTGGAATGGTGCTGGGCCCACTGAACCGCCGGAATGCAAGACGTCATTGTACCCAACAGAGACATTGCACTCCTCAGGGTGATGGTCGGATTGCTGACAACCTGAGATGTTAGGGATCTGATCTTCAGTTTCTTTTCCTCTGGCAGAAGACAGGTTTGGTTTTCCGAGTCCAGAATGAGACCCAGGAAAGACTGAACCCTCTTTGGTTCCAGCCTTGACTTCTCCAGATTTAACAGCCAACCTAGGCGTCTTAGACTGGCCATGACGTCCGCCAGGGCTAGAGCACAGAGTTGACTTGATCTGCCCACTACTAAGAAGTCGTCCAGATAAGGGATGACTAAAATATCTCTTTCCCTCAAGTGCGCTGTGACCTCCAGAATGATTTTTGTGAAGACTCTCGGCGCCATGGAAATGCCAAAGGGAAGAGCTGCGAACTGAAAATGCCTTACGTGCCTGCCGAATTGTACAGCTACTCTTAGAAACTGTTGATGATCTGGCAAAATCGGGATGTGGTAGTAGGCGTCCTTCAGATCGAGGACGCACATAAAACAGTCCGGAAATAACATCTTTATGGCTGATTTTATTGTTTCCATCTTGAAAGGCCTGTAGATTAAATGGTCGTTCAGTCTCTTTAAGTTCGCAATGGTCCTGAAGGAGCCGTACAGCTTCTTTATTAGGAAGAGGGTCGAATAGAATCCTCTTCCTTGCTCGGGTGCAGGTGTTTCCACCAGAACTCCTTTCCTGAGCAGAGAGAGAACTTCCTGCTGTAAGGCTATCTGTTCCGCTAAACCTCTGGGGGCTGATATTTTGACAGTGTTCTTGGGCCTGCTCTTGAACTCTAGTGTGAGCCCCCTCCTGATTATCCCTAAGATCCAAGAATTGGATGAAATTTTCTTCCAGGCAGGCAGGAAGTGGGACAATCTTCCTCCCACCTGGGGGGAACTGTCACTTAGGGGCTTTCTTATTCTCGGAGGAGGGACCCGCAAACATGAAGCCTCTGCTATACGGCTTTCGGTCTTTCCAGCTACCTTGGTCTCTGGGAGCTTTACTGCGGCTGTATTTTCTCTTCCGAAAGGAACTGTTAAATCGGGAACCAGACACCGTGGGAAATCCATGTTTTTTGTCTGCGGCTTTATCTAGGATGTCATCTAGACCTTTGCCGAACAAGAAGTCCCCCTCACAAGGGATTGAGCACAGTTTAGACTTTGACTGCACATCTCCTGGCCAGCTCTTGAGCCATAGCGCCCTACGGGCTGCATTAGAGAGGTTTGCAGACCGGGCAGCCAGCCTAACTGAATCTGCCGATGCATCTGCCAGGAATGCAGCCGCTCCCTGCACAAGAGGAAGGTCTGATAGAATTTTCTCCCTGGACACATTCCCCCTGATCTGGTCTTCCAATTGTTGAAGCCAGATCATCATAGATCTAGCAGTGCAGGTCGCTGCTACTGCCGGTTTAAGGGCCCCTGCTGACGACTCCCAGGTTTGCTTAAGGAAGGACTCCGCTTTTTTATCCAGCGGGTCTTTTAAGGCTCCTAAATCCTCAAAGAGCAGAGTGGATTTTTTTGAAGATTTTGAAATGGCCACGTCAATCTTAGGGGTTTTGTCCCATTTAGCCGCATCCTCATCCTCAAAGGGGTACCTCCGCTTGGAGGATGACGGCAGCTGACCCTTCCTCTCCGGTTTCTTCCATTCCCTTTCTATCAGAGATTTAATCCTGTCATTGACCGGGAATGAGCGTCTCCTCCTTTGGTCTAAGCCCCCGCCGAAGACTCCGATGACGATGAGGAGTGATTAGAGGAGGAAGGCAGTTCTCTCGTAAAACGGGACTCCACTGATTCCTCTGATTCTGAAGAAACTAGTTTTCGCTTCTTTTTGAGTGAGGTTAAGCCTCTTAAAGACTCTCTGACCTCTGTCTGGATTAGATCCTTTAATTCTAAAGAAAACCTGGGGGACTCCTCTGCAATGGTTTTCTGAATACAGTCTGAGCATAGGTTTTTGGCATAGGAGGTGGGAAGACCGATTTTGCATAAAGCACACTCCCTGTTTTTATTTTTAGCACTACACTTCTTCGCCTCCGGAGGCGGTGGTTGCCGTTCACATGAGGGCTCCCATCTGGCGGAGGTGGACTGACGAAGTCTTTTCTGACCAGTCTTGCTGGAACTCGTACGCCCCTCACTGCTGTGACTTTGTCGATGGGAAGATTCCCGTTCCATTTGTTTGAGCTGCTTGCGCTGCTTTGATGGCTGTGGCTGCTGCTGTACTTCCTGTGGCGGTGACAGCTGCTGCCCAGGTGACTGCGGTTCCTCATTCATCATGGCGGGGATGCAGAGACTGCCATC
This sequence comes from Phyllobates terribilis, assembly GCF_046119375.1. Taxonomy (NCBI): domain Eukaryota; kingdom Metazoa; phylum Chordata; class Amphibia; order Anura; family Dendrobatidae; genus Phyllobates; species Phyllobates terribilis. Next base: position 67,308,263 of record NW_027362765.1, read on the forward strand.
CTGATTGCTCCCCATCCTTAAAAGCAGTAGGGCTCCACCTCCTTTAGGCTCCTCCCCTTCCGGCAGCGTGCTCATCTCTCTTTTTCTTTAAATTTTAGCCAGCTGGCGCGCTACCCGCAGATCCACCTGCCTCTGCGCATGCGCAGCCCAGCGGCACCCGGCGCGCTTGCAGCGGGATGACAGCTTCCCACCCGCGCATGCGCAGACCCGGTTTCCGGCGCACTCCGTGATAGGGCGCGTCAGCACCCCGCGCGTGCGCAGCCCGGACTTCCGGCGCGCTCCGTCACAGGGTGCGACGCGACCCCCACGTGCGCAGCCCGGAAGACCTGCCGGCCGGCGCGCTCAGTTCATCTTTGCGAGGCGCAGACCCGGCCGCAGGCCCCGGCGCACACGGGGAGGCATCCAAAGGAAAACAGCACCTCCTCCCCACACGCAGACCCGGGCAACAGCCAGACGGGCTGGGAACAGGGACCATCTGCTGCTTCCACGGCCTCCAGGCCGCACCGTCCATAATCCAGGTACGTGAGGTACCACCTGATGAGGCTCCCATCAGGGACAGGAACCAAAAACACTGATGCGGAGGAGAGGTACCGCCTTTTTATTCAGTAGGTTCCTGTCCTTGGTGGGCGGATACCCTCTCTCAGGTGGTGCTGTCATGGGAGAAGGGGAAAAATACCTTCATTAAGTGATCGCTGCTGTTACTAAAAAGCCTCAAGAGCCCCCCCTTGTTTTTTCTCCCTGTCAGGACCTTATAAAAGCACAGGAGAAGGATGGAGACTCATCCTTGTTTAATTCCCTCGAGTCTCTGTCCATGGAAAAAGGAGAGTGTCTGTACTACAAAAGGGTTAATGACAAGCTCGAGCCTTACATCCCCACAACAATGATCAAACCCCTGATTAATGTAATCATTCGGGACCAGAGGCTTTACTATAGCTTGTATAACACAAAATGTGGCATCCCTACCTGAGAGCTTTGTGTCATGAGATACATGACGAATGCCTTATCTGTTTACAGAATAATCCCAAAGGAAAAGGCAAGCCCCATCTCCGGAGAATACAAGTAGCGGAGGGTCCCTGGCAGTCTATTCAAATTGATTATATTGGTCCCTTCCCTCCAGCAAAAGGAGGTTTTAAATATGCCCTTGTGTTAGACAACGTCTTTTCTAAATGGGTAGAGGCACTCCCAGCCACAAACAATACTGCCCTGACTATAGTTAGACTTTTGTGGAAAAATGTCTTCTCACATTGGGGTTTCCCTAAAATAATTGAAAGTGAAATTGCCCCACGGTTTTAGGAGTGAGCAAGGTAGCAAACCCAGGAACAAAGGTGTTAAAATTGTTCATATTGATCAGTGTAGACTTCTTAATTATCTTACTGACATTTCTGGTAAGGATTGATACTCCACCTTATTTTCTCCCCAGGTCAGTCGAAGATTTTCATATTCGACTCCTGTGACCATGAACCTACCAGATGATCAGGAGAAGGTGTTTCACACTATACAGTGGGGATCTTCTAGTGTGACAGGGGGAGAATACAAGGAAAATCCAAAGAATAAGAAGAAAAAAGGAAGACACGGATCAAAAGACATAACTATTAGAGGACTTATTATCTTGGGACTAATACTAATGACTTTGTATTATTTTTTTTTGCTTTTTTTTAGGGAATTTTGCCGCTCCAGACACTAGTTTATAAAATGATGAATTACCGTAATAATCATGTTTAGAATAATTCACCTTTGCATATTACATCAATGTAAAGTTGTACTCTGGAAAGAGTACAAGAGGGGGACTAGTAAGAGAATGAGAAGTCCTAATATTCTGAGCAGCCATGTTAAACCTAGCAGCCATCTTGTTCAGAAGTTTGAGTAAAGAGTTTTGCAGCTAATGAGATGCATGTCCTACACATGTCCTAATCACAATGAAGCGTTAAAATGATGTCACTGCCATTAGCAGGTATAGTGGTATACACAAAGGTTAATAGCAGCAGCTGCAGGTCAATGTGAGAGTAAATAAGTGGTGTTATAGGGTAGTAAATAATGTTATTGTAATTGTGGTATAGAAATTAGGACAATATAGTTGTCAATATGTCATTTCTTAAGTAAGGACATGGGGATTTATGGATTTAATGGAGTTTGGTAAAACTACTCATGAATATGGTCATTTTGCATTATCACATTGTGGTTCTAAAATGCACGTCCTCCCTGCAGTATGATGTTATCATGTATACGCCTTTTGCCGCAATATGTAGTTCCTTTGTTTAAGCTATGCATAAAAAGGCTCTGATACTGTTGTTCGGGGCCATTCCATCGCCATGCTATCGCCAGTCTACAGGCGGTCCACCGCCAAGGCCACACTATCGCCAGACTGAAGCCACACCATGGCCAGACCATGGCCAGACCATGGCCAGACCATGGCCAGACCATGGCCAGACCATCGCCAGATATCTCAATGCTGTTTTGCTTATCTAGACACCTGCGAGTGTCAAGTGTATTTTCCCTGCCTGCTTTCTGAACTGTTCTGCCGCGTACCTCTGAATAAACTTCATTCTCTGCTTTGAAGAATTATCTACACTGTTTTCCAAGGCTCTTTCAGCTCCAAGTAAGGACTTTCTTATACGGATCACGGATAGAAATTTGATTTAATTCCCAGAAATCTAAACAGGGACGTAGACCACCATCTTTTTTCTTCACAAAGAACCACCATGCCGCCCCGGGTGAAGATGAGGGTCCAATATGTCCCTTCTCCAGACTTTCCGCAATTAAATCCTTCATGTCTTAGCTCTCAGGGCCAGAAAGATTATACAGTCTGGACTTCGGTAGATTAGCTCGGGGGTGGGAATGTCAGGTTAATAGGACAGACATAAGCATTATGAGGAGGCAAATTCTGGCATCCCTTCTCAGAAAAAACGTCCTCAAAATCAGACAGAAAAGCAGGTAATATTTCCGTAGAGACAGTAGCAAAGGAAATATCTAGACAGTTCTCATGGCAGTGATTTCCCCATTCAATAATCTCCCCGGTTTGCCAATCCACCAATGGATTATGTTTAACAAGCCAAGGTATACCCAAGACAATTGGAGTAGGAAGATTGTCCAGAACATAGCAAGGGATGATTTCACAATGAACCGACCCCGCCCTCAATTGTACATTATGTACAATCTGAGTAAATGCTTTCTGTGCAAGTGGCGCCGAGTCAATGGCAAAGATGGGAATAGGTTCAGCTAAAGCACAGCAAGCAAGACCATGAATTTTCACAAACTCCGCATCCACCATGCTGACTTCAGCTCCACTGTCAACAAACACAGAAATGTTTTCGGTTTTGCCCTCTAGAACTACCTCTGCTGTCAGGACAAAGCGGGAACTGCAGGTTGGCCACAAATGCACCCCTCGTTTATCCAACTCCAGACTACAAAGAGTTAAATCGAGTCTCTATTTGTTTAGGAATTGAAGGACAGGTCCCAACAAAATGTTCTTTTTTCCCACAAAAAAAACATACGCCTTTTTTCTTGCGAATCTCCGGGGTGATGTATGATGTAGAGATACCCCCTAACTGCATGGGTTCCCCCATCTCCCCCAGTACTGGTTCACGGCCAGACTGCTTTCCTGGCAGAGGTACACAACCCTGACAAGAAAGCCCCGGAGAAGGTGGTCGTACCAGTCTATCCTGAAGGCGTCTATCAAGATGTATGGCCAAAGACATGGCAGCCTCCAAGGACTGAGGGGTTTCATATACAGCCAAGGCATCTTTCAACCTTTCAGTAAGCCCCTCACAAAATTGATTTCTAAGGGCTGAGTCATTCCATTTGGAATCCATTGCCCATCTACAGAATTCCGAACTGTACGTTTCCACTGACCCAATCCCCTGCTGAAGGCGACGAAGCCTAGACTCAGCCAAGGCGACTCAGTCAGTGTAATCATAGATAAGGGCTACAGCCCTGAGAGGATCTGCCTGCAATAGAGAGATCACAATACCAACCCATTGCTCCTCATTACCGGAGTAGTAGGGACAAAGTTTGAAACACAATTTGCATGCCTCGTTAAATACAAAAAACTTGTCCCTACCTCCTGAAAACCTGTCCAGGAGGGCAACCTTGGGTTCAGGCTGGACAGGCCTACCTGCAGAGACACCCACATTGGCGACCTGTAACCGCTGATACTGCTGCTGAACCTCACAGCGGAGGTCATGCACCTCCAGAGACAGATGGCAGAGCTGCTCTGCGAACTCTGCAACTGAATCCATACCAAGGAAGAAAGGAAAAAAAAAGTGCAAGCCCAAAAACACACAAAGGAAAAAAACAAAACAAAATGTCAGTCGTCCCCCCACCCCCTCCCTTTTAAAAGTGCTCGGCCGGCTATAATGTCTCGCAAGGTGTTAGTGCAACACAGAGGGAAAAGGAGCCCAGACACTAGGGAAAGGGAAAAGTGGAGACCTCCAATTCTGGTCTAGCGTCACCCTGTCTCAACTACCGTCCCTATATTGCCTCTTCAGCAATCGCCACACGCGTGCCTCGCACTACTTTCCCTGGCGTATGGCTACGGCTAGGGATGGGAGGAGATCAGCACTAGTCAACCTCCACTAAACACTATAGACAACAAGGGTAGACAAAACAGGGGGAAATAGCTTCGCTTTAGATGACTCCAAATATGCACACGGCCTCAGGCTCCAGAGAGAAGGAAGTACTGCTGCAGCTAAGCCTCACAAGCAGGGCTGTGGAGTAGGAGTCGTGGAGTCGGTATAAAACAGACCGACTGCTAAAATATATAATAAATTGGGTACAGTAGTTCAATGCAGTTTGTGGGGAATATTTTTTCATAAGAATTTGGGAAAGTTATGAAATGTCCTATAAATGTCTGTCCTTTTCCTGATCTAAGGGTCTAGACCAGTGTTTCCTAAACTCCAGTCCTCACAGGTCATGGTCATGTTTTCAGGATTTCCTTAGTATTACACAGGTGATGGAAGTATCATCAAGGCATCAGGAATTCTCTCACCTGTGCAATACTATGGAAATCTTGAAAACATGACCTGTGGGGTCCGTGAGGACTGGAGTTTGGGAAACACTGGTCTAGACTATTAGTTGAGATTAAAATGTGCTACAGTAAATTTATCACTTAAGCATAAGCCATGTATGAGGAAGTCGAAATCGGAGTCATGGAGTCGGTGACATAGAAATTGAGAAGTCGGAGGTTTGGCTTACCGACTCCACAGCCCTGCTCACAAGTAGAAATGAATATAGCCGGCAACTCCTTCTCAGACACACCAGGTATACAGTCATATGAAAAAGTTTGGGCACCCCTATTAATCTTAAGCTTAATGTTTTATAAAAATTGGTGTTTTTGCAACAGCTATTTCAGTTTGATATATGTAATAACTGTTGGATACAGTAATGTTTCTGCCTTGAAATGAGGTTTATTGTACTAACAGAAAATGTGCAATCTGCATTCAAACAAAATTTGACAGGTGCATAAGTATGGGCACCTCACCAGAAAAGTGACATTAATATTTAGTAGATCCTCCTTTTGCAAAAATAACAGCCTCTAGTCGCTTCCTGTAGCTTTTAATGAGTTCCTGGATCCTGGATGAAGGTATTTTTGACCATTCCTCTTTACAAAACAATTCCAGTTCAGTTAAGTTTGATGGTCGCCGAGCATGGACAGCCTCTTCAAATGATCCCACAGATGTTCAATGATATTCAGGTCTGGGGACTGGGATGGCCATTCCAGAACATTGTAATTGTTCCTCTGCATGAATGCCTGAGTAGATTTGGAGCGGTGTTTTGGATCATTGTCTTGCTGAAAGATCCATCCACTGCGTAACTTCAACTTTATCACTGATTCTTGAACACTATTGCCAAGAATCTGCTGATACTGAGTGGAATCCATGCGTCCCTCAACTTTAACAAGATTCCCAGTGCCGGCATTGACCACACAGCCCCAAAGCATGATGGAACCTCCACCAAATTTTACTGTGGGTAGCAAGTGTTTTTCTTGGAATGCTGTGTTTTTTTGCCACCATGCATAACGCCTTTTTGTATGACCAAACAACTCAATCTTGGTTTCATCAGTCCACAGGACCTTCTTCCAAAAAGAAATAGGCTTCTTCAAATGTGCTTTTGCATACCTCAGCCGACTCTGTTTGTGCGTACTTGCAGAAACGGCTTCTTTCGCATCACTCTCCCATACAGCTTCTCCTTGTGCAAAGTGCGTTGTACAGTTGACCGATGCACAGTGACACCATCTGCAGCAAGCTGATGCTGCAGCTCTCTGGAGGTGGTCTGAGGATTGTCCTTGACTGATCTCGCCATTCTTCTTTTCTGCCTTTCTGATGTTTTTCTTGTCCTGACACTTCTGGCCTTAACAAGAACTGTCCCTATGTTCTTCCATTTCCTTACTATGTTCCTCACAGTGGAAACTGACAGGTTAAATCTCTGAGACAGCTTTTTGTATCCTTCCCCTGAACAACTATGTTGAATAATCTTTGTTTTCAGATCATTTGACAGTTGTTTTGAGGAGCCCATGATGCCACTCTTCAGAGGAGACTCAAACAGGAGAACAACTTGCAAGTGGCCACTTTAAGTAGCTTTTCTCATGATTGCATACACCTGGCTATAAAGTTCAAAGCTCAATGAGGTTACAAAACCAAAAAAAGTGCTTTAGTAAGTCAGTAAAAAGTAGGCAGGAGTATTTAAAACAAGAAAATGATAAGGGTGCCCATACTTATGCACAGGTCAAATTTTGTTTGAATGCAGATTGCACATTTTCTGTTAGCACAATAAACCTCATTTCAAGGCAGAAACATTACTGTGTCCAACAGTTATTACATATATCAAACTGAAATAGCTGTTGCAAAAACACCAATTTTTATAAAACATTAAGCTTAAGATTAATAGGGGTGCCCAAACTTTTTCATATGACTGTATATACAGTACAGACCAAAAGTTTGGACACACCTTCTCATTTAAAGATTTTTCTGTATTTTCATGACTTTGAAAATTGTACATTCACACTGAAGGCATCAAAACTATGAATTAACACATGTGGAATTATATACTTAACAAAAAAGTGTGAAACAACTGAAAATATGTCTTATATTCTAGGTTCTTCAAAGTAGCCACCTTTTGCTTTGATGACTGCTTTGCACACTCTTGGCATTCTCTTGATGAGCTTCAAGAGGTAGTCACCGGAAATGGTCTTCCAAAAATCTTGAAGGAGTTCCAGAGATGCTTAGCACTTGTTGGCCCTTTTGCCTTCACTCTGTGGTCCAGCTCACCCCAAACCATCTCAATTGGGTTCAGGTCTGGTGACTGTGGGGGCCAGGTCATCTGGTGTAGCACCCCATCACTCTCCTTCTTGGACAAATAGCCCTTACACAGCCTGGAGGTGTGTTTGGGGTCATTGTCCTGTTGAAAAATAAATGATGGTCCAACTAAACGCAAACCGGATGGAATAGCATGCCGCTGCAAGATGCTGTGGTAGCCATGCTGGTTCAGTATGCCTTCAATTTTGAATAAATCCCCAAGTCACCAGCAAAGCACCATCACACCTCCTCCTCCATGCTTCACGGTGGGAACCAGGCATGTAGAGTCCATCCGTTCACCTTTTCTGCGTCGCACAAAGACACGGTGGTTGGAACCAAAGATCTCAAATTTGAACTCATCAGACCAAAGCACAGATTTCCACTGGTCTAATGTCCATTCCTTGTGTTCTTTAGCCCAAACAAGTCTCTTCTGCTTGTTGCCTGTCCTTAGCAGTGGTTTCCTAGCAGCTATTTTACCATGAAGGCCTGCTGCATAAAGTCTCCTCTTAACAGTTGTTGTAGAGATGTGTCTGCTGCTAGAACTCTGTGTAGCATTGACCTGGTCTCTAATCTGAGCTGCTGTTAACCTGCGATTTCTGAGGCTGGTGACTCGGATAAACTTATCCTCAGAAGCAGATGTGACTCTTGGTCTTCCTTTCCTGGAGAGGTCCTCATGTGAGCCAGTTTCTTTGTAGCGCTTGATGGTTTTTGCAACTGCACTTGGGGACACTTTCAAAGTTTGCCCAATTTTTTGGACTGACTGACCTTCATTTCTTAAAGTAATGATGGCCACTCGTTTTTCTTTACTTAGCTGCTTTTTTCTTGCCATAATACAAATTCTAACAGTCTATTCAGTAGCACTATCAGCTGTGTATCCACCTGACTTTTGCACAACACAACTGATGGTCCCAACCCCATTTATAAGGCAAGAAATCCCACTTATTAAACCCGACAGGGCACACCTGTGAAGTGAAAACCATTTCTGGTGACTACCTCTTGAAGCTCATCAAGAGAATGCCAAGAGTGTGCAAAGCAGTCATCAAAGCAAAAGGTGGCTACTTTGAAGAACCTAGAATAGAAGACATATTTTCAGTTGTGTCACACTTTTTTGTTAAGTATATAATTCCACATGTGTTAATTCATAGTTTTGATGCCTTCAGTGTGAATGTACAATTTTCAAAGTCATGAAAATACAGAAAAATCTTTAAATGAGAAGGTGTGTCCAAACTTTTGGTCTGTACTGTACATTCAGGCCAGAGAGCTAATTAGCAGAGGTAGATAGCCGCTAGGTCCTAAAAACAGCCTCTCATCTAAGAAGCTGTCTGCAATGCCAAGCGTAGAGATCTCCTGCAACCAACTGCAGGGCGACTGTGTGCCACCTCTGACATACCCGTGACACTTTGTCACAACACATATATATGACATGCGCCAAGTGAATATATACGTTTGCTATATATCCTGTTACGAACACCGTGCACTTTATGGCATTTTCACGCCAGTCTAAGGAAGGTGCACCAAAGTAGGTGGAGCCTGAAAGGGGCTTGTGGTGCCCGCCAAATTCATCGCTAGGTGCATAATTTACACCTATTAGAAATGTTGCTCCAATCCGTTCTTGACTTGGGTACCATTTCCGGAGAGGCATGCACCACTGAGAAGTAGTAGAGTGTGGACGTCTGAATGAATTCAGCATTACTTACCCCACTGTGCCCCTTCATTAAAGACTAGTGTGCATGGTGCCAATTTTGAGAAGGTTGTCCAAGACTTAGTTTTTTTTTTTTGTTTTTTTTACTATGGGCTTAAAAACTAAACAGACAGGAATTTGCACCTGCTTGCTGCACTCGGTGCTGGTTAAGAGTGGTCACTGACCGCTCCTGATTGACGTGGAGCAGCTGAATCACATCGAGCAGCTCTTCTTCCGAGCTGCTCTGTCGAAAAGACATGACTTCCGATATCATGGTGATTGACAGCGTTTCCCACAGTTAAACTATCAATCAGCAGGATATCGGCAGTCACGCCCCATCAACAGAGCAGAGTGGAGGAGAAGCTGAATCACCACTAAGGAGCCGTCTGTGACCACTATGTGTCAGTAGAGATCGGCAGCAGGCACAAAAAGTAGGTAGAAAGCGATTACCTGCATTATAGTTCCTAGTAAATTGTAAAATTAAAAAAAAAGAATAGTCCCCAGTAATCCCATAATATATCAGCCCCTACATCCACAGCAAAAGTTTCAAGTGAACACACCCGAAAAAAACCTGAGCATATAAAGTTATTCTACAAGCCAGTGACTGAGTAGAATCTGTGACTTCTCTGCATTTAGTGGTCACTACTCACCTGTGCGGTTATCTGTAGGAATCTCCTCTTTACACCGCTCATCACCCCTCACATATGGCTCTGTAGTATTAATATGGGTCAGATCTTTACCCTGAAAGAAATATTGTAAAAGTCACAGACAGATGAAGACATTTGAGAAGATCCAGACAACATCTACTGTCTATGATCAGCTTTATCCTGTCATCTCCACCAGATATAAAACATACACTGAATGGCCACATTGTGAGAAGATCCAGACAACATCTAATGTCTATGATCTGCTTTATCCTGTCATCTCCACCAGATATAAAACATACACTGAATGGTCACATTACTAGAGACATCCATCTAGTAACACGTAGAATCTTCATTCCCCTTCAGAACCTCAGCAATTAATCGCGTCATAGATTGCACAAGGTGTTGAGATTGTTCCCCAGGAATACTGGCCCATGCCACCAGGATAGGTTCTTGCAGTTGCTGCAAATTGGATGAAGGTGCTGAGATGTTCTGAACAACCAATTCTACCTCGTCCCAGAGATGCTTTATAGGGTTAATATCTGAGGACTGTGAAGGCGGGAAAACAAGGAAAACTCACTGCCATGTTCCAGGTGTAAAGGAAAGGAAGATGATGGCACCTCCTGAAGAAAGTTGATGCATAACATAAAAGTATATTTGTGGTGCTGCAGGATATACTATAATTACTGGACACTGATGAAAAGTACTGTAACTATATGGCTAATGCTATGGTTTATTGTAGTCACTAGTGATGAGCGAGTATGTTTTATTAACCCTTTCGCCGAGTATGCTCGGGCCGAGCTCCGAGTATTTACAGCTGCTCGGTGATCTGTTTGATTCGCTCCCGTGTGCATGATTTGCAACTGTTTGGCAGCTTTAATACATGTGAGGAATGTGTAAGAAATAGACATTCCTCACATGTATTAAAACTGTCAAACCAGTAGCAAATCATGCACACGGGAGCGATTCAACTTCATCACCGAGCAGCTGTAAATACTCGGAGCTCGACCCGAGCATACTCGGCGAAAGGGTTAACAGAACATACTCGCTCATCACTAGTAGTCACTTATGTGATAGGTATAAAATGTAGGCAGCTGAGCAGGGGAGAGTTACAGAGGGTCAGCCCTGCAGCTGGGCAGGGGAGAGTTACAGGGGGTCAGCCCTGCAGCTGGGCAGGGGAGAGTTACAGGGGGTCAGCCCTGCAGCTGGGCAGGGGAGAGTTACAGGGGGTCAGCCCTGCAGCTGGGCAGGGGAGAGTTACAGAGGGTCAGCCCTGCAGCTGGGCAGGAGAGAGTTACAGAGGGTCAGCCCTGCAGCTGGGCAGGAGAGAGTTACAGAGGGTCAGCCCCGCAGCTGGGCAGGGGAGAGTTACAGAGGGTCAGCCTTGCAGCTGGGCAGGGGAGAGTTACAGAGGGTCAGCCCTGCAGCTGGGCAGGAGAGAGTTACAGAGGGTCAGCCCTGCAGCTGGGCAGGGGAGAGTTACAGGGGGTCAGCCCTGCAGCTGGGCAGGGGAGAGTTACAGGGGGTCAGGCCAGCAGCTGTGGGGAGAATTGGGAGATGTTTCTTAGGGGTTCACTGTATATACAATAGACTGTAGTTGTAGTGCATATTTCATATGTGGGGCTCGGTAGAGTGAGGTTGTGCTATTGCTCATTGTTGGCACTTGAGGCATGATATTAGGTGTGTGAGCCAAGCGTGACAGTAGCATAGAAATATATGCTGTCATGGTCGGATGAGCCGCAAGCCAGTCCGAGCTTTGTGATGCACTGCTTGTCCGAATTATACAGCCATGTGACACTTTACTTATACTGATGGGATAAAACAAGACTGAACACAAGACCTTCACAGCCGTCTACACATCATAGGGGAGATCTAATGAAACCTTCTCTCCATCTACCTGATGATCCTGAGGAACATCAAGATCTTCTTGTTTACAGTCCTGTGGAAGAAGAGGACGGGGACATCTCTCTGGTGTTGTCCTCTTACTGGATGGAACTGGAGGAAACACATACAGGGATTGAATTCATTCTTTACATACAGATAATTATAGGCCGTGTGTATTTAGTCCTGTCTATTACCTGGTGATGTGAGGGGCTGGGGAACCTCCATCATGACGTCCTTGTACAGATCTTTGTGTCCTTCTAAATACTCCCACTCCTCCATGGAGAAATAGATGGTGACATCCTGACACCTTATAGGAACCTGACACATACAATGATACCGTCATCCCCCGATCCCTTCATAGCGTTACTGTATAATATCCCAGCATTCTCAGCAGTGTCACCTCTCCAGTCAGCAGCTCAATCATCTTGTAGGTGAGTTCTAGGATCTTCTGGTCATTGATGTCCTCATGTATCAGGGGGTGAGGTGGAGGCCCCGTGATTGGGCTCAGGGGTCTTCCCCATCCCTCAGACACAGGGTCCTGACAGCGCTCACTAGAGGTCTTCTTCACTACTGTGTAATCCTGGTTATGGAGAGACACATTAATAAATCTCACTACAGACATTTCCAGAGTCCTCACCTCTCCAGTTCTGTCCATCTGTTATTCCCATAGATAAGAATGATGTAATGTGACGTCATCAGAATCTCTCACCTCTCCAGTAAGCCTGAAGAGGATCTCTAGGGTGAGGTGTAATATCCTCTCCACCATCTTGTCCCAGTCACTATCCATCCTTGTAGGGTCAATCAGGAAAATTCTCTTATATAGAAGATCTCCACTGAGAGGATCCGATATTGTAGGGACCTGAATGGAGAGAAGATGACGATGCAAAATCAGAAAGATCCCATGTAAGAAATCTCCGGAGCTGTTACCGGCTTCACATGATCACTACATCCAGTCATGGCCCCGTCCTGCCCCCGGTATAACACACAATCACATTATAGTTACATACAGAGATGTATGACAGAATATCTCCAATTCAGCACCAAAAACACAGAACAAATCTAAAAAGAAACAAATCTAAAAACAGTGATAGAACATTAATATAAACTACAGAAAATTGTAATCCCAGTAAATGATTGTCCCAGAAAGGCACTGCATAAATCGAGAAAACCGAAAAAGGGTCGTGCCAGGGCAGAAATAATGATTCCAACTAAAACTGGAAACTTAATTCAATACAATTCATAAAAACAAAGGGTATGGATATTCCCAGTAATACAGACAAAAGTTAACCGGTTCCCGACCGCCCACTGTAGATAAACGTCCGCGCTGCCTGGGCTCTGTGCAGCGCCGACGTTTAAAAACGGTGGGTGGTTCCGCAGCGCTCAGGACCCCCAGGGTTCTGCAAGCGCTGCGATTCCGGTGCAGAGGGTTAGCTCTGACAGGGGACATCATCGGGACCTGATTGGATCAGGTCCCAATGATGTTAACACTTTGCTATGTTCTATATGCCGCGATCTATAGTGATCGTGGCATATGGAACATAGTGAGAGGAGAGGGGGTCGTATACTTACCTCTCCGACGACCCCTGATACCTTCCAGGACCTGGCGTTGCTATGGCAGCTGGAGGTCACATGACCGCCTCCAGATCTGCCATATATGGTGTCCTGCTAGGCTCAGCCTGCAGCTGAAGCCTGGCAGGACACACTGACTGTGAAACAGTCAGGAAAGACCTCATCCAATGTAATACATGTCTATTACATTGGATGAGATCAGTGATTAGAAAAATAAAAATTGATGTCCCATACAGGCACTAAGTAAAAATGTAAAAAAAAAAGTAAAAAAAAATGTTTTTAAACTGTTCAAAAAACAAACAAACCACAAAATAAAATATTAAACCAATAAATCCGTATATTTATGCAAAACCAAAAAAAGTACACATATTTGGTATCGCCGCGTCCGAAACAACCCGATCTATAAAACTGTCACACTGATTAACTCCTTCTGTGCACACCGTAATAAAAATAAATATAAAACGGAGCAAAAAAATATGCTTTTTCATCATATAGCCAAACAAAAAGGGGAAAAAAATGCGATCAAAAAGCAAAATGGAAATAAAAATGGTACCGCTGAAAACGTCATCTTGTTCCGCAAAAAAAAGCCGCCATACAGCTCCATCAGCCGAAAAATAAAAAAGTTATAGCGCTCAGAATAAAGCAATGCAAAAAAAATATTTTTTCTATAAAATTGTTTTATTGTGTAAAAGCGCCAAAACATAAAAAAATATACAGTAAGTGTAGTATCGCTGTAAACGTACTGACCCGAAGAATAACGCTGCCTGATCACTTTTACCACACGCAGAACGGCATAAAAAAAACACTCAAAAAACAATTCCTGAATTGTTGGTTTTTGTTAATTTTACCTCCCAAAAAACGGAATAGAAAGCGATCAAAAAATGTCAAGTACCCAAAAATGGTACCAATAAAAATGTCAACTCGTCCCGCAAAAAACAAGCCGTCACATGACTCTGTCGGCCGAAATATGGAAAAATTATAGCTCTCAAAATATGGCGATGCAAAAACTAGATTTTGCAAAAAAAAGCATCTCTTAGTGTGTGACAGCTGTCAGTCATAAAAACCCGATATAAATCTGGTATCTCTGTAATTGCACCGACCCGAAGAATAAAGTAATCTAATCAGTTATATCACACGAGGAACGGCGTAAAAAAAAAAAATAAAACCAATCCTTCACTTGCTACTGATTTGTTTATTATGTCTCCCAAAGATCTGCTCTGCTCACATTTATCCTGCGCTCTGCGCTGAGCACTTACACCAGAGCTTCCGTGTAAATCTCTGAAATACGTGATTCAGACGGAACTCATGACGGAAGATTCCCTGTAACGAGGCAGATATAGGCCACTGTGGATGCCGTCTGGGCTGTGATCCCATGGTGTCAGTTTTTTTAGCCGTGCATAAAAGTGCGGTTGGCCACAGTTTTGTGCACTTCTGAAAAAAAGGACACCGCTAAACAGAGGCCAGACGGAGTCCAGAGTAACTCTGCTGCCTCATTACAGTGAATGGATCACACAGGGGTTTCATCTGAATTACATCACTTGGAAATTTAGATGGAAACCCCGATGTAAGTGCTCAGCCTAGAGTGCCGGATAAATGTTACGTAAAATTTTCCCAATAAAAGCTTCAACTCAGTCCTCAAAAAAAGCTAGTCACCACTCAGGTCCGTCATCTGTTAAAAATATAAGGGACTTCCAAGTTACTGGTAGCAGAAAGGCTCTGGAAAAGCGAAATGGCCCTTGCCCCCCAAAAGAAATTCAGAAAATTTTGTGCTCCCAAATCCAAATGCCTATTCTACAATAATTTGTTCTCCAATTGTCAAATAGCACTCCGTCCCCCCCAGATCTCGCCGTATGGCTGAGCGGTACGATACAGCGACATATGGGGTATTGCCACTTTTAGAAGAAATTGTGTGACACATTTCGGCACCATTTTTACCCATTGCCCTGTGTGAAAATGTAAAATCTGAGGGTAAAACATTTTTTTGTGGTAAAAATATAATTATGCTTTTTTCACCGCCCAATGGTATAAATTTAAAAATTAAAAAATACTCACTACTTCCCTAGATGAATTCCTTGAGAGGTGTAGTTTACAAAATGGGGTCACTTGTGGGGGTTTCTGCTGTTTCGGCATGTCAGCGACTCTTCAAATGTGACATGGTGTCTGCAACCTATCCCAGCCAACATAGCGCTCCTTTCTCTTCCGAACCCTGCCGTACACCAAAGCAGTGGTTTTCCCCCACATATGGGGTATCGGCGTACTCAAGATAAATTGCACCATAAAATTTCTTGTGCAATTTCTCCTATTACCCTTATGATAATGCAAAATTAAGGGATGAAAAACGTTTTTGTGGGAAAAATATGAAAATTTTATTTTTTTTACAGCTCATTATTATAAACTTCTGTGAAGCACCTTGGGGTTCAAGGTGCTCACCACACATCTAGATAAGTTCCCTAAGGGGTCTAGTTTCCAAAATGGTGTCACTTGTGGGGGGTTTCCACTGTTTAGGCACATCAGGGGCTCCCCAAATGCAACATGGCGTCCGCTAATTATTCAAACAAATTTTACATTCAAAAAGTCTAATGGCGCTCCTTCCCTTCCGCCCAAACAGTGGTATTCCCTCACATATGGGGTATCAGCGCGCTGAAGAGAAATTGCACAAAAAATTTTGGGGTCCATTTTTTTTTGTTACCCCTGCGAAAATAAAAAAAATTGGGTCTAAAGTAACATTTTTGTGAAAAAAGTTAAATGTTAATTTTTTTATTCCACATTCCAAAAATTCCTGTGAAACACCTGAAGGGTTAATAAACTTCTTGAATGTGGTTTTGAGCACCTTGAGGGGTGCCGTTTTTAGAATGGTGTCACTTTTGGGTATTTTCTGTCATAAAGATCCCTCAAAGTGACTTCAAATATGATGTGGTCCCTAAAAAAATGTTTTTGTAAATTTTGTTGGAAAAATGAGAAATCGCTGGTCAACTTTTAACCCTTATAGCTCCCTAACAAAAAAAAAATTGGGTTCCAAAATTGTGTTGATGTAAAGTAGACATGTGGGAAATGTTATTTATTAACTATTTTGTGTGACATATCTCTCTGATTTAAGGGCATGAAAATTCAAAGTTTGAAAATTGCAAAATTTTCGCCAAATTTCTGATTTTTTCACAAATAAACGCAAGTGATATCGAAGAAATTTTACCACTATCATGAAGTACAATATGTCATGAAAAAACAATCTCAGAATCAGGGGGATCCGTTGAAGTGTTCCAGCGTAATTACTTCATAAAGTGACAGTGGTCAGAATTGAAAAAATTGGTCCGGTCACGAAGGCAAAAACAGGCTCTGGCGCGAAGTGGTTAAAATTGTTGCGTGAGCAATAAGGTGGTCCTTAATGCAAGCAAAAAATTATATTTTACATTTTTGGATGGAGCACTCTCTGAAATGATTCATTTGAGTAAAAAACTAAATTTACCACAAACATTTTAAAAATCTTTTCAATTTTACAGTTCCCTACCAATCAAGATATGTAGTTTGAATATATCTTGGTAAAAATGAACCATTATGATCGGCAATTACAAATCATGTTTATTTCTTAACAAAAACACTTACCGCATTTTTCGGACTATAAGACTCACTTTTTTCCTCCAAAATTTTGGAGGAAAATGGGGGGTGCGTCTTATAGTCCGAATGTTGGGAGGGGGGGGGGGGTGTATATTTGTGTGTGGTGTGGGGGGAGCGGTATCGGTGGAGGAGCGGGGCACAGGAGGTAGCAGCCGCCCGCTGCAGCCTACACTGTCCCCGCTGCTAAAGAAAATGAATATTCATGCTGGGGAGCACTGAATACTCATGCTCTTTAATAGCGGTATACAGTGTAGCCGCGCGGCGGCTGCTGCCAGCTATCTCCTGTGCCCGCTCTTAAAGGGCATGAATATTCAACCTCTCTCCAACCATGGGCATGGGGAGGGGGTGAATATTCATTACCTTTAATGAGGGGGCACAAGAGACAGCCAGCAACAGCAGCAGCCGCAGCGTGGCTCCGCTGTGTGCAGGCTATGAAGGAGAGTGAAGTCACTGCTCCCCGCGCACAAAGACCTGGCGTGGGGAGCAGTGACTTCCGGCAGCTGATCTCTCCTTGTGAGCCGCGCATGGCAGTGACGTCATGCACGGCTCACATGGAGAGATCAGTGCGGGCAGACAGGACGCAGCGCTGGAGGAGAGAATAAAGGTGAGTAGGACTGTTTATTTATTTTTTAATGTGCAGCATAATAGGGATTAGGGGGACCATGCATACTAGGACAGGGATTAGGGGTGCCATGCATACCAGGACAGGGATTAGGGTTGCCAAGCATACCAGGACAGGGATTAGGATTGCCAAGCATACCAGGACAGGGATGAGGGGTGCCATGCATACCGGGATTGGGATTAGGGGTGCCATGCATATCAGGATAGGGATGAGGGGCCCATGCATATCAGGATAGGGATGAGGGGCTCATGCATACCAGGACAGGGATGAGGGGTACCATGCATACCAGGACAGGGATGATGGGTGCCATGCATACCAGGACAGGGATGATGGGTGCCATGCATACCAGGACAGGGATGAGGGGCCCATGCATACCAGGACAAGGATGAGGGGTGCCATGCATACCAGGACAGGGATGAGGGGTGCCATGCATACCAGGACAGGGATGAGGGGTGCCATGCATACCAGGATTGGGATTAGGGGTGCCACGCATACCAGGACAGGGATGATGGGTACCATGCATACCTGGACAGGGATGAGGGGTGCCACGCATATCAGGATAGGGATGAGGGGTGCCATGCATACCAGGACAGGGATGAGGGGTACCATGCATAATAGGACAGGGATGAGGGGTGCCATGCATAATAGGACAGGGATGAGGGGTGCCATGCATACCAGGATAAGGATGAGGGGTGCCATGCATACCAGGATGGAGGGATGCCAGGCATACCAGGGTGGGGACCACGTATAAAAGGAAGGGGGGCGGCATATATACCAGGATGGGGGATATTGTCAGAATTGAGGGACATTACCCCTATACCAGTGTCAACAGAAGACCCCCCTCCCCTTTAAAAGTGCATCATGACCACATTTTTTGCTTAGATTTTTATTTTTTTATTTTCCTCCTCTAAAACCTAGGTGCGTCTTATGGTCCGGTGAGTCTTATACTCCGAAAAATACGGTAATATTTGCAGTCCATGAGTGTCTTATTCCATGAGTGCCTCCATATTGTTCTTCATACTCCTTGACTACCAGCAGCAGAAATAGTTTCTGTTCTTCTTTTGTTGTGTGCATCTTGTTATATTCTTCCATCAGTGCTACTCCTCCTTCTGCAGTATCATTAGTCACTCTCATACCCCTGAGTGTTTTCTTGGCAGCCTGGTAGCCTTCATCTGCAGACTATAGATCTACATTTTTGGACAGGAACACCGATGACATGCCGGTGATGCTAAAGAACCTGTAGATTTTCTGAGTAACAAAGTCTTTCAGGTTCTTCATCACAACTGATGCTGAATCGACAGTTATCTTCTTGGGAAGATGTTCTGCAGCTGGTGTGTGTAGGATGTCACAATCAGACGTTTTGTGTCATTTGAGTCAGCATCAGACAAGGATAGAGCGATCAGTTTCTCGGATAAGTACCATAAGTGTCTTTTTATCTTCTTTATCGTGACTTCTGACACGGAGTTGTTCTGTTCCATGTACAGATAGATGTCCTTGAGCAGCTGGAGATCAATGCGTTGAGCTGATGGTGCTGACGGCGACAGGAACCACACCTTCACATAGATCAAAAAAGCGGACTGACAGATGGCTGTGATGGCCTTTTCTTCTTCATTTGTCAGCAGGAACTGACTCCTGAACATCCACATTTTTAGCGCACAGATGGCCTTTGCCATTCACTTGGCTCTGTGAAGTCCAGCTGGAGCTCTAAATGAAATTCCTCTAGATGGATCACCACCAAGTAAAATGATTATTAACTCCAATAATTTTCGGTAGTCCTCGCGGGGTTGGTACTAAAGCAATTGTATCTACACAAAGGCTATCATTTCAGCTGCAATGTGGGAAATTCCTGTTGACATGATCTGTCCTGACAGTGCTGCCTGAAAGGTAGTCAAGTCAATGATATGCCCGTTGTTCCTGAATCTGTTGGAAGAAAATTGTAGAGCCATTGCCGGCGCCCCTGCATAGTGTCTCTTCTCCCTTCATGCAGAGACCCTGGCTTATTCACCGCCCTGACCCTCCACTGTGGTCCCTGCGCGTGTCTTCCTTACGCCTCTGCAAGCTGCACTGTGCTCCAGAAGCATGCCTAGTACGTGTGCTCCCCTGTTCTTAAAGGGTCAGCGCACGCACATGGCAAAATGCCCCCAGCTGACAGCATTCTGTTAAAGTAATCACCTGCAATGTGTTTCCAAGCCAATTGATGGCAGACATCTGTATAAAAGGTACCCTCCCCAATAGGGAGATGTCTGAGTAACTCCTATAGTTATTAGGTGGTTTGGTGAGCAACTGTAAGTTTCCAGGTCCCCCATCCCTAGTCTGTTAAAGTAATTCCTGTATCCAATTAGTCCAGTATAGTTTGTCCATGTCCCTGTGACCGCCTTGGCAACGTCCGTATCCTTAAACCGTATTGGCGGTACCTGTCTGCTACCCTGTCCTGAACCATGCATCTGTAACTGCGTCCGCAGTATTTGTACCCGTGGCCGCATGGGCGGTATCAGAATTGTTACCCGAAACCAGTGTGTCTGACCCTGCCCCAGTGGCCATCCTGTCCGCACAGTCCGAACCTGCCCCAGTGGCCGTCCTGCCCGAACTGCCCCAGTGGCCGTCCTGCCCGAACCTGCCCCAGAGGCCCTCCTGTCCCAACCTGCCCCAGAGGCCCTCCTGTCCCAACCTGCCCCAGAGGCCCTCCTGTCCCAACCTGCCCCAGAGGCCCTCCTGTCCCAACCTGCCCCAGAGGCCCTTCCTGTCCCAACCTGCCCCAGAGGCCCTCCTGTCCCAACCTGCCCCAGAGGCCCTCCTGTCCCAACCTGCCCCAGAGCCCTCCTGTCCCAACCTGCCCCAGAGCCCTCCTGTCCCAACCTGCCCCAGAGGCCCTCCTGTCCCAACCTGCCCCAGTGGCCCTCCTGTCCCAACCTGCCCCAGTGGCCCTCCTGTCCCAACCTGCCCCAGTGGCCCTCCTGTCCCAACCTGCCCCAGTGGCCCTCCTGTCCCAACCTGCCCAGTGGCCCTCCTGTCCCAACCTGCCCAGTGGCCCTCCTGTCCCAACCTGCCTCAGTGGCCCTCCTGTCCAACCTGCCTCAAGTGGCCCTCCTGTCCGAACCTGCCTCAAGTGGCCCTCCTGTCCGAACCTGCCTCAAGTGGCCCTCCTGTCCGAACCTGCCTCAAGTGGCCCTCCTGTCCGAACCTGCCTCAAGTGGCCCTCCTGTCCGAACCTGCCTCAAGTGGCCCTCCTGTCCGAACCTGCCTCAAGTGGCCCTCCTGTCCGAACCTGCCTCAAGTGGCCCTCCTGTCTGAACCTGCCTCAAGTGGCCCTCCTGTCTGAACCTGCCTCAAGTGGCCCTCCTGTCTGAACCTGCCTCAAGTGGCCCTCCTGTCCGAACCTGCCTCAAGTGGCCCTCCTGTCCGAACCTGCCTCAAGTGGCCCTCCTGTCCGAACCTGCCTCAAGTGGCAGACCTGCACTGTTGGGAATCTGTATTAATGTTGCTGATACTTAGGGGCAGCTGCTACTACCAGACGCACCCTGGAGTGGCACCTGGCAGCTACCTGCCTCACAAGCCTGACCTCACCACTAGATGCTCCAGCAAACACCAAAGTAGATGCTTAGTCAGGACCCTTCAGGGTAAATACGGTCTGTGTCACAGTGGGTCCCCGAACCACATGCACCACCTGCGATCATTTTTTCTGGACCTTTCGACGGACCCAAGGCAATGAACAACCACAGCTTCTAGCACTATTTCTACAATATGATAGCGGCATGTAAACCACAGCATGTCCTTGCCAAGCTTCTGCTCTAGAAGTTTTCAGGTGCCGTTCCTGAAACCCATGTTGACAGATGTGGTATCAAAACAAATGCACTTCACATTGTCAGTAACAATCCAGGTCGCTGCTGCAGCCTAAACAGCATTAGCACAATCTTCTCCTGTTCCTTCGGCAAGCTTTAGACCTCCAAGAAACTGATCCATGCCAACTCCTGATGCCAGAATGGGAAGTTTGTCTACAGTTTTCCTACTGCTGAAGACTTCTAAGAACAATTCACTGTGATGGTAAGCTAAAAGGTAAAGTTGGCTGAAATTATTGTTTCAGGTTTAGCGTCATTGTCTGAGGGCGTTTTATTCTTCCTCTACATACTGATAAATGATTTACATTGTAATCAGAAGGATCATGGCCAAGGTGCTGTAGTGTTTGTGTGAGAATTAATGCTGCATTTCTGTCACTCTCTTTGGCCAAGTCAAGGCTTGCTGACAGTTTGTCATCTACTACACGAACTCTTCCTCTTTTGGCTTGTTTTGCTGACAGTAGTACCCCTGACGATTCATGTTTCATCGTCTTCTGTATCTACTTCATCAGATGACAACTCCAACACCAACTTTTCCTCTCGCATTTCATTCTTATCTCTCTTTCTCAATTCTTTTCTTGCAATTTGCTTCTCTCTATAAAACATTTCTTTATTTTTTCTCAAACTCTTTGTCAACCCCTCCCATTTTTTTCACGACCTCCAGTTTGTCTCCGAGCTACCAAAACTCCTTGTCTTCAGGTATTCTTGTCATATCCACAGCCCCAGCATGCGTGATATCAAACAATTTCTCTAAACCTGTTTTCCTTTCTTCCTCCTTCTCCTTCAGAAAGTTTAGTTTAGTTCTCTTTGCTTTTCTTCAGCTTGTCATATTCTTTGAAGTGACTTTCCACTTTTTCAACCACATGTTTTTCAGTCTCGTGAGGACACCTGCCTTTGCCCAGACATTAAGAACATCATTAGCTGTTAAACGAGCTGCATCATGAACTGTCAGTTTAGTCATTTCTCTCTCTCGGATGGCAGTTTAGTTGAAAATAAACTAACAGCCATTTGCCCAATAAGCCACAAGTCTGTTGCGCTTCTGGTTGTTGGCTTTGACATGCTGCAGTGCTAGCTGCTATGTTTGATGTTTTATTTCTATAACCCCTTGTGACACGAGTCACTGGTATGATATATGCTGGGGGTTAACTCTTTAAAAAGTGTGATTTTAGGGTAATGACATAGATATGGGAGGGAAGTCATTCCCCATACCTCCACCTCAGGGTGTGGCTGAGCAAGCTTTAAATGTTCAGTCCTGTTTTTTTTTTCTCTGTGTGAGGTTTGGAGAGGCAAGGTCTCCAGACTGGGAGAGCTTCAGCGCAGAACAGAGCTGAAGGCTAGGACTACAAGCTGTGTGGGCGAATCCATACTCATATGGACTCTGCTATCGTTTATTCTTTTGTTTTGTCATTTTGCCAGTAAGGCCGTGCTTATTTTGCTGGAGTGTAGAGCTTTATGCTGTTTAATAAAGCCTGCAGAGAAAACCCGGGTTCCTGAGTCTACTTCCGGAAGCAGCCGAGCGAGTCATCTTGCCACACCCTGTAAAGGCAGTATGGTGTACAGGAACAGATGCAAACAGAAACAGACAGTGCTTCTCAGTAAGACACATTAATCCTTGCAGAGCTGTATTGCGGTGGCAACCTGGGAGGAGGAGGAGAACCAGAGGACAGGACGGATTGGCTGAGCAAGCTGGAAAAGGAAG